>NC_050593.1:37024303-37104303 GCF_013368585.1 Megalops cyprinoides | reverse complement strand
ATGAGAAGACCGCGCAGAAAAACCGTGAGGACACCGATGCCTGGTACCAGAGCAAGGTGAGCGGGGTCTTCCGGGGCGAGCCGCCGCCCGGGCGTCGCCACGGGCAACGGCCCTTTCTGCGGTTTTGCGTTTAGGGAGACAGTCCCACTCACCCGCTCTCTGTCACAGTTTGACAGCCTGTCTGCGGAGGCCTCTCAGAACAGCGAGGAGCTGCAGTCCGGGAAGAACAACCTGTACGGCCTGAACCGACAGCATCAGGCCCACCAGATCGACCTGGAGGCCCTGCGCAACCTGGTGAGGTTGCACCCACTCATGTGTTTCAAGTGTTTCATGACCATACTCTCGGTTCAGGGAAGATATTTTCTCAAGAACAAGGCAGCATGAAAATGTTAAATATGTCACACACACTCACACACACTCACACACACACACACACACACACACACTCACACACACACACACACACACACAGACCCCCCACAGCACCCCTGTGAAAGTTCCCCCTGCGTGTGTTTCCTGCAGAAGAGCTCGCTGGAAGGCACGCTGAATGACACGGAGGGCCGCTACGCCGGCGAGATGAACAAGCACAACCAGCGGCTGCTGGACCTGGAGGCGGAGCTGGCCCAGGTCCGCGCTCAGGTGGAGCGCCAGGGCCAGGACTACCAGTCGCTCTTCAACATCAAGATGAAGCTGGAGAGCGAGATCGCCACCTACCAGAGCCTGCTGGAGGGCGGGCCCGACGACGACAGGTGAGACACTCCCGCACCACCCTCGTCCCCTGCAACCTCCCCTCACCTGTCACACACAGGTGACTGTGCTCCCGGTGCTCCTCTTCCCCTTGGCAGTCTGTGGCTGTGTTGCCTGGGTCCACACTCTGGATATACATGTGTTTGTTAAATACCTGCTGGTTTCAGTGAGAATCACAGAGCCAGGATATATAACCTTATTACTGCTATTTTCCATACTGAAAGAATTACGCCCAATGTTCGTGGATTCAGACACAAACTGTCTTTGGAAAGGAAGCACTTCATGTGGCGAGAGCACAGACAGCAGAGCCACACATCCGGTGTTACCTGCATCACTGTCACCAATTCCCTGTGTCTTTTCCCCCACAGAGTGGAATTTTCTTTAGAGCAGGCCTTGCAGGCAGGTAAGTTGTGTTACTGCGGTCTTTAGAAGCATGCGAGCTTCATCTATAACCTCTTAACCCACCTGACCCCATAGCAGCTGCATCCAGCATGTGTCTGTTAACACAGCCTTAACCCTGGAGCTAACCTGCACCGTCCCTCTGATTCACTGTCTGCTGCCCCTTTCTGCCTGACTGTGTTGCTAACCCCGTCACCACAGTACTGGCCTCAGAAACGTGTTGCTGTGTAGCACAAGCCTTTCATTTAAGGAGAGTCTGACACAATATTCAGAAAACACTTTAATAGAAAGTCAAGTCCATCCACAAAGTATTTATAATGTTTCAGGTCTGACAAGTCTCAAAATAGGCGAGTATCTCTAATGTAATCGGTATGAATGGAAGTGGGTGGCACCAAATGGCGTCCGCAGAAGCTCATTAACCCAGCAACACAGAGACATGGCCGTAAACAGGCCGGTGTACCAGTGGACGCGGTTCTAGTACTGCGGGTCACCCGGTATACCGTCCGTTACGCTTCCGCTGACCTGATTAAGTCCTTATTCAGGACTGAAAAAAGATCAGGCGTAAAACCTGGGTCTTTTCTCCATCTCCTAGTGCCACAGCCAGAAAAGCCTAAGGAGGTGATGGTGCTCAACCGGGAGGTGGTGGATGGAGAGGTGGTGTCCCAGACAAAGGTGGAGGTGCAGATGGCCCCTCCCAATGATGCAGAGCAGCCAGAGGTGCAGGAGGAGCAGGAGAAACAGGAGGAGCAGGAAGAGGAGAAGGAAGACGAACAGGAGCAGGAGAAGGAGGAGGAGGAGGAGGAGCAGAAGGAAGAGGAGGAGGAGAAGGAAGAGGAGGCTCCACAGAGCCTCGCAGAAGAGGAAGAGCCACAGCAGAATGATGAAGCGCTCAGCGAGTGAGCAGCCTCTCCCCTCGGACGTCCACACTCCTCCCGCCTACCCCTCCTCTCTCTGTCACTCAGGAAAATGCACCCTGTCTCTAACCTCTTTGCCAATAAAATGGTGGTTTACAATCCAGCAGTTGCTGTTCTCTCATTTGCCTGGGCAATCACACAAACGTGGTTCTTTAAAAAAAAAACTCAGCATGGTGGTGGTTGTGTGGCAGTGACTGGGTGTAATAACTGCAGTTATTACACTCAGAGCTGACAGCCATCAGAACAGATGTGCCACTGACGTCTCAGTGATAAGGCATAGGAATAACACCTACAAAACACAGCTGCCTCTAGGGCTGAATTAAAAACTCGCACACATGATCAATTCCTGAAGGGCAGCCTGTTCTACCCCAACCTGATAAAAAACTAAGATCCAATTTAACTATTGGCTGGTGGGCAGGTCAGCGTTCTAATATAAACTCTATAATGTCAATGTTGTTCTCAGCAATCATTCAATATAACATGACAGGTGTTTTTAGAAGACTGGTTTATTATTTACCAACACTTGATTTCAAAATGGTACAGACAACCCAGGGCGACAGATATGAAAGGGAACCAGTACACTGCATTCATCTATCAAACACTTCTGGGTATCAGCAAAGAGGCTGCGAGGCAAAAGTACCAAATGTCCAAATGGAATAAAAGATCAGGCTGTATCAAAAAATTTCATTTATATATAGATATGTTACTCATGGTGACGTCTAACTACGCAAAATAATCAACACTTTTGTTTGTCCCTCTTGAGCTCCCCCCTGAAATGACAGCTTCCCGTGAGGAATGTGATGCGCTGGCCAATGAGGGCACCCGAATCGTTTGCGTAGGGGGAAGTGCTGTGTGTCTCTGTGCGTCCCCGTGTGGACGGCCAGCCTCTTAGCGGGAAAACGTCTTGCCCCTGAAAACACAAAGATGAGTCAATCCTTATCAAGACAGGCTATGAGTTCACACTCGCACGCACACACACTCTCACACGCACACCCACCCACACACACGCATGCACCCACACACACACACGCACGCTGGGGGAAACGGAATGAACCTGGGACAATGCGAGATTGAGTCTGTCTGCAGCGAGGGGCCAGCACGGTATGCACCGCACCCCACGTCCTGCGGCACTGCACCCGTACAGGAAACCGGCAGGTTAACAGGTGTGTAACTGCGTGTGCTCAGGCGTGTAATGTTGGGTGTGCTCAGGCGTGTAATGTTGGGTGCGCTCAGACTCCTTCAGCACTCTCGTCAGTCTTGCTCCACTCAAACGGAAATTCCGTGAGTGTTGCTGCAGATACCCTTCCAGCACAAGGACAGACACTGTGATGCAAACGCACCTCTCTGGCCGCTCAAAATCAGCCTGCAAAGCCGGCGGGAGTCCCCTGATGCAAACAAACTGAGGGCTTTTAGCTTGGGCAGAGGAAGGCAGAGACACACCAATGAAGAGCTTGGCCATAAACAGGATGTGAACTGAGGATGGTTTATGTGTATAAAAGAAACAGGCCGTGTCAGTAGGCCTCCTGTAACTACAGTGTACACACCGAAAGACCTGCAGAACCCCTATGGCAATACCACACCTCCCTCTGTAAATATTAACACGGGTTTGTGGGTAGATGGAAAACTTCTCTAGAACGTTACTCAGAAACACAAAAATGTTCATGTTCATTCATTGGTGCTTAAAAGGAGAATAAAATGTCTCATTGATGCTCAAGAGCTGTTTGAAGTACGCATTTTTCTGCAAAGAACACTTAACATTGTACCAACAAACGACTGTATATCTGTGATACAATATTCACGGTTTTCTGTGTATTGCACAACAAGTCTTGGCAAAGATATGCTGGAACTTTAGCCATAATGATTATGAAATTAATGATCATGCAATATTATTTGTCTTTTTAAGCTTTTAATTATTGAGGTAAAACATGTCTAGACAACATTGTGTTGCATCATTGTATTCTTAAGTAACTGTTGCTAAAGGAAGTCATGACCAAGTATCAGCTCCTACGGAAGCACGATCACGATCCACTGGGACATAACCATAAAATAACACACATCGCAGAGACAGACATGTATGCATTCACACACACTCCCACTGTGTGTCAGCTAGCATCATCAGCACAGTGTGTGTCCTGCTGTACCTGTCTCTCCCCAGGTTCGAGCTTCCCGCCCCACGTAAACACTCTGTAACTGTCACATTGACACAGGATCTTCCTCTCAGCCTGACCTCAGCCTCAGAGTTCTCTCGCCCTGAGCTCAACAGCCCGTGCACAGACACCGTGTGGCCGCTCACTGCGGACTGAACTTACGAGATGGTCTTCATCTCCTTCTTCTCGGCGTCGGGTCGGGCCCTGTTCAGAACCTTGAGGAAGTCTGAGGTCTTGGCTCTCATGCGTGTGTGAATGTAGGCCTGTCACAGGAGGAGAAACGCCCATAAATCAGGGAACTGGGACACAACTGACCTGCTGTGAAGCCAAGTACTCTACCATGTGATTACTGGGATAGATCGCATGACACAGCTGGACAAGAAATGAACAAGCAATGTTTAGGGGATTCCACTGATTTGCTAGACATGCTTGCCTTTTTACCATCTAGCGGTCAAATGAATTTACTGCCGTTGCTCTGAGGGAGTGACCAATGAGTGAACAAAGTTTTTCAGTTCAGGCATATCTACGTATGCACCTGGGACTTGTTTCCTAATCCTGGCTGTATTGGTGGGAATTACAGTACGTTAATTACTGCACTTCAGTCTATTGAAGTTACAATTCCAGCTATTTTACATACCCTAAAAACAAGTTGGGGTATTCATGTCACATGCAACTCAACAGAAAAGGAGAAGTGATTTTGAACATGCTGGGACTAATGCAGGTCATGACTTGTGATATAAATCAATCATCCAGGTTTGGAGTATTCTGGGAGAGTTCCCAGTGTGTGATGCCTCTGCCAGGATAAACCCAGGAAAAGGGTTTGTTTCCCTGCAGGTTCCATGTTCCTGGAGTGTGCTGTGCAATCTCACCTTGGAGCACTTTATGTGGTAGTGCAGGTAGTCGCGGAAGGTGTGGATGAGATTGATGGTGTTGTCTCTGGCGTTCGCATTGGTGTGACGAGGGAACAGCACTGCAGGAGAGTGAAAGATCGTTTCAGAGCAGGAACAAGCAGAAGTGGTCACCTGATTCCCCCTTTACACTGAGAGGGAGTCTAATATAGGAGTCACTGTCACATTTTAAAACATACACAATACTTTTCATATCATTACACTATATGGACAATTTGGACCACAACGGAAATCAAAATATTCAACCCATCTTAAACTTGCAAAGACGCAATGTACAAATCAATATTGAATAATGTGCCTGAATGCAAGTTCATCCTGACAGAGTTTTAAATAAATAAATACATATGTAAATACTGCTGTCAATATGTCAAACTCAATGTATGATTATGTGCAATTATGATTCTCTCCTGTCAGAGGCAGTACACAGATTTCATACAGAGGTGAGTGTCTCAGATGTAAAACAGGTGCAACCACAGGGACTGTGACAGTGGCTCTCAGCATATTCATATAAACATTACACATAACAATTAGAGCGATACAACACAGATGGTTCTTCTGTGTCCAACTGTTACTGCCTTTAACTTCTGCAAACTGCAGGCTCCAATCTGAAGCAGTCAGGCCAGCAAACTGCAGGCTCCACTCTGAGGCAGTCAGACCAGCAAACTGCAGGCTCCACTCTGAGGCAGTCAGACCAGCTTTTATGAATAAGGGCCGCGTTGTTTATTCACCCTCGTGAGTAAACGGCTGAAATAAGGGGAGGGACACAGATCAAACGGTAACAACGCAGCCGGTGGCAGCTGACTCCGCCCTCCGCGGTGCGGTGTAGTGTTACAGCTCAGGAGGGACCACTCACAGGTGACAGAGGAAGGGGAGGGGCGAGCTTACAGCTGGAGTACACACACTGTGCACCAAAGAAGCAGGGGGTAGGGGCTGACCATGAACATGAGCCTACAGAGCAGGCTGATATATCTTCAGTGTCTAAGTGTCCTACATCAGTAACCTGTGCTTCGTTTCTCCACTAGCCCAAAAGTGTGCTTTCAGTTCTGCAGCCTTTTGTTAAAACGGGTATTTTCAGATATCATTGAGGAACAAGGCCACATGCTAATGTGTGCTTTGGCACATGCTGAAACCTTACACCAGGCTAAATATTGGCAGAGTGGTGGCTTTTGTCTCTTCACATCCAGTTAGAAATCTGGGAAAGGGTGTATGGGGAACCTTCTGCGGCGCGGGAGTCCGACTGACCGAAAGTGATGTAGCCAATGTTGTCTCCCACGGCAGCGTCTGTGTCCTTCAGCTCCAGGGGGGGCTCCCTGTGACTGAACAGCACCTGGGGGGCCGTGTGGCTGGCGCGACGGCCCTCCTTAAACTCCTACACACGGGGGGAGGAAGGAGACAGTCAGCTCTTTTTCCTTCTCAGTGGCACAGCCGCTGCCCAGAGCGCCAGCTGCCGCTCTGCTCCGACACGTTTCATCCACAGCAGGAACAGCCAACCACAGATGGGCCTGAGCACGTTCCCATCGGGCTGCAGGTGCGAGGCTCACCTGCATGAACACCTTCCCGATGATGACGTCATCATCGTCTTTGAACACTGTGCTGAAGACCACCGTCACCCGGTCCTTCTTTGCCTCCAGATACCTGTGGAGAACCAAACAGATAGAACACAATGTGTCTTAACAAACACATTCTTTACTGTACCAACAACCTGAAACAGCACTTTCCTGATCCAGCCTTTCTGCCCCCATGATCACTGTGTAATATGCGTGTTTGTTATGCGACAGGCCAGTGCAGAGCCTTTCAGGGCTAACAGTTAGCAGCTAGCAGTCACCCACATGGTCTCGTCGTCTCTGTAGTGGATGACCGCCCTCTTCTCCCCCTCACGCCCCTCCTCCTGGAACTTGAAGTACTTCTCAAAGACTGAGGCGAAACAATTCCTCTTCAGCATGCCGGCCTGGTGGATGACCTCATCCTTATTGGCCGGCACAGCGTCCAGGTCAAAGAGCAGAGACACATTGTACCCTGCAGGCCAGGGATAAGGGACAGTCATTAGGAACCACCCCAGCAGTGGAGGAATCACACATTATCAATAAATTACTTCATTGATAAATAAAATACAATCTGAGAATGTGGGTATAATTTTTACGTGAATCTCGTACCATCCTCTGGCGACACCAGGTAGCTTCCATACACCCTCTTCAACAGCTGAAAGACAAAGTCAAACCATTCACACCATGCAGCAACATAAAGGAAAAATAGTTCTGCTATTAGCAGAGAAGTGAAAATAAAGTAGAACTAAAAAAAGAATAGGTGTGTGTATTAAGGCTAGACTGGAAAGTACAGATAGTGTGAAGTGGAAAACATTAGGTTTTATTTACTTATGTAATACAGTAAGTTATGAATGTTTAAAATACTGTAGCATTATCAAAATATACTGCATACAAATATTGAGTGACATTCTCATTCTTTATAATCTGTTTATCTCATTGATTTTAGATGTGTCTGACTCTCTGTCAAAGCACCTGCAGCCCTGCTTCTATCTGCATGTCTCTGTGGTTAAGGAGGCAGCTGGAGGGGAGGTGCTAAACAGGTGTACCTGCGAGGGGATTATTCCGAATGTACGGTAGGTTCATGAACAGGGTCACACAGCCGCGGTTCACAGCTGAGAGCTAAGTTTACACACCCCACGGCATCCGCCCGACATCAGCACACTGCGGCTATTTCTGAGGCCTATAACTTCCTCCACGAGACATGAGACAGACGTCCACTTCCTGTTTCACTCTGCAGCCACGGCTGCCTTCTTCCTTACATGGAGATTAAACTGCCCAGTTTACTGAGGGAAGCCTGTACACAGGGCTCTAATTAAAAAGGAAACTGTTTCACTAGGGCATGTTAAGTTCATTTAGACACTGTTCAACTTTGCTGTTAATGTGAACAACCCCCAGACCTCCAATTACACTGTCCATTCGAATGACCACCTTCACTCTATATCTTAATGGGGGTCCAGAGTCTCATGTATTGAAATGTGAGTCACTGGACAGTTTCTTTAGTAGAAGTGAAACGTGAACATTACCTCATCCGCCCCATGCTCCTGTAACTCCTTGTAGAACTTAAGCGAGATGCTGACCATCACCTTGGTCTTATCACCATTCGGGTTGGAAATGTGATAGAGAACGCCATCGAAATCTGCGTCATGAGAAAAGTCATTTCACAAGAGATTGATTTTAGCGACAGTCTTCATGGTCTCCAAACAGAAAACAGGGTTATTTCTATATGTTGTAATCAAACGGAGTGCATGATTTACACAGGGCTGTGTGGTTGCTGTGGAAACATCCCGTGGCCTTACTAAGTGTGGAGGACTTAAAATTGTCCTACTTTATTGTATTAAAAATATATATCCCAGTAGGTTAAACTTAATGCTTCTTGAGTCAAGGCTCAATCAGTTCTGCCCATACCAAACACAGTGAAGCAAAGAGTAAAGATGAGTAAAGTTCTAGTCCAGAAACAGGTCGTTCCAGGCCTGAAAGGCCACAAATCTGCAGGTTTTGGTGTTTCAATGAACAACCACATACCTGGTAATCCAGATGTTCAATATTTACATTTAGTCATCTGGCAGACACTTTCAGGGGCAACTCAGAAGCAACTTACTGTCCTAATACTGTAATAACTACATTTAATCAATTAAAAATCAAGGCTAAAAATAAAAAGAATCCATACCTGAGCTAAGACATACTGGCACTTGACAGTTAGCCCCAGTCTATTCTTACGTTTGTCATGAGGAAACCAAACTGCGAACGAGCTGTGTTAAATGCATTTAATGTTACCTGCAAATGTGACTTCTACTGCTTCGGGCTTGTTCCTGAAAACAAATGTAAAGAATATTTTAGGTCTTTTCTTTTTTTAAAAAAAAAGATGACACTGCCATCACAGGTTTGGTTCGACCTCTGAACAGCCAGCTCCAGAGACGTTCAGTTAGCAGTATTCTGGAAGTGCAGGGTGGTCAGCTCAGCATACCGGTTTGACCAGCTGATACATGATATGTTCCTGGACCACAATCAAACACCGAAACTACATGTTTCCAAAATACCAGAGGATGAGTGCTTGATCTGAAAAGATTTTCAGTTAGGAGAAACAATATACCTTTGGGCAAATTCATGTATGCAGTCAATGACTCACTGTAGATATTTGCAATATCATTGCTTTGGACTTCATAGTTGCAATAAATACACAAATAGTGCATTTAATGAAATGAGCTACTGTTTGACATTAACAATCCAGTAAAACTACTTTGGGGGGAGAGCTGAAAACATCATCTACACCTTTTTGGACAAACTGAACAAAACCTCTCCATTATTTGGGGAAATTTTCACTTTTCACGGTGTAAACAAACAGCTCTTTCCCACCAATACTGACACCAATTTTGGAAGACAATTCCTTTTTTCATACTTTTCGACTGGCAACGTTACATGTGGTTGTGTTTTTATCAAATCACAACTTGAACCTGGGAGGTAGCCAGTCAAACCTACTGCCAATATCCAAGCCAAAAAAGGAAGTGTGACAGCTCGTAGTCTTCAGTGTGATATTATTTTCGCTACTAAGAGCTTTTCTGAGTGGGGAACTGAAATGGAGGCACGCAGGTGTGGTCAGCAGAAACACCGTCCCCCCGCAAAACGAAACCACTGATTAATGACTAACATTACAGTAAAACATTTACCTCCAGGGGCAGCAGCTAAGGCCATGAGCACAAACGCATGTACCTAGTTGAGCTCATTTCTGTACAACTAGTTGAGTAACGAGTTTTTTTTTTATTTCCTTTGCAGAAAAGTTTCAGCTAAAATGCTGAGATTCTGCCCCGTACCCAAACCTGACACAGCGCGCTCCGGAATGCGGAAATGGAAAGGAAAACTAACAAACTGCAAATGACAGGGAAGGCGGGCGAACACTGTTTCTCTACCTGTAACATCATTAATCAAACGGCTTTAAATAAGCGGACGTTTTCATGCATGCATGCACGTTGTCAAGCCGACGATTCATTCATATCATGCAGGATTATGAAATGCGGAAGCACAGACCAGCAAATGCAGCCAGCTGGGAAGCTAGCTAGCTAACTGCAGCTACACTGCAAAGATAACTTAGCCCGACAGTGATGTTACACGGTCATTATATTTAGGGAGAGAAACTGGCGATCTCTGATCGTCGGCTACCGAAGTACACTGCTGTCATCAGCTATAATAATTTCCATTCTGCTTAGCTAGCAGCTAAAGAGCTAACATTAGCGGAACCGCACCAGAGACACACCCCATGGCGCTGGCTTGCAGGCCGGGCAAATACAAATCGATGCGGCCTCCTTCATTTCCGACACCTTTCCAGCTAAGAGGCTGGTTAATTTGAGTCAAAAGCCCATGCACTGCAGATTTTATTACATCAAATCATTTTATGGCATACATCCATCACTGCTTAACGCTGAACAGGAATAAAACCGTCTCACCCGTTGGATGCACTGTCAAATTTAAGCGTCAGCGTCTCCTCGATGATCCGGTTGTTTATCTCCAACAGAATCATGGCGACGGTAATACCAGCGGACTGTAATTTTTAAAGCCCAACTTTTTTTTTTATTTTAGCTAGCTAGATATATCCTTTGTTTTAATCTTGCAGTTTCGCTAGCAAGCAGGTTTTCTCCCCCGGAAAGCCCTTCCTTCCTTCCGTCTGCCGGCTCTTCCGCCTGGGCGTGTGCGGACCGCAGGAGGGTGTGAGCAATCTAGGCGGAGAGAGTCTGAGTCAGATTACAACGCCACCTGACCGGCAGGAATGAATGAGGTTTAGCCTGGAACCGTCCGAGTCTTATTACAGCCTCATCTGATCGGCAGGGATTACTGCACTTAATTTAACCGTATGACACGGAATATTTTGCCTTAGAACTAAACCTGTATTTTCCTGCGGTAAAAACTACGGCTGCCACGCAACCAGCAGGCTCATTCTCGCTGCAGTCGCAGAAAAGTATTGTATTGTAAAGCTATAATTCGGTATCACACGATTTGTTTTCTTTAAAAATACTAAACGGAAACGTTTTCAGTACTTTCCCTTCTATAAATAACGTCACAAGACGTACATTTATTGCCAATATATCTCTGGATGGACATGCTGTATGCGTACATAATATAGGTAGTTGGTTTGCCCTTTTCAGTATTATTATTTTGTACTTATGCTTAGGGGAAGCAGATCGCTAAAACAGAGCTGGACACGAGTGCCAGGCATGAACAAATTTTAAAACAGTTGTGATTTGTCTTTCTGCCCAGCTTTGTAGGCAAATTTAGCTACCCTTTTCTTTTACAACATGCCGTCGTCCACGTACGCCGAGGTTTTCTTTCTTTCTTTCTTTTTTGATATTGATCAGACTTGAGTTTATCTGTGACACAGCGGTGTGATGGAACAAAGATATCACTTTATTACGCAATGCAGGTTAAGTCGTTGCTCCAGCATCAAAGACAATTTTGGTAGTTTGAAACTTTTCTTTACGCTACGATATTTCAACAAATATACGGATTGCCACTATAGGAAGGATACACTACAATCCTCCTCTGTGGCATAGACATATTTTAGGTCTGGTTACTGTCTCTTAAAGCTGAATCCTTTCCTAAGGAGAACGCCACCATGTCTGCCATCTTTGGTACGTTCGCTGAAACGGGAAAAAGGATTGAGCAGAGCCTCAGTTTGACCGCTATAAACTCACAGTGCACCCTGCTGGTTAAAATAAGTAGTGCAGCGCATTTCATGTATGTCTTGAAGTGGAACGGTGCATAAGTGAAAAAGTAATTAAAATCTGAATGCAGTGAATAGCATTTAGCACATTAAATATTTTGAGAAAATTTGTGCCGTTTAGCTACGTGGCTAGGTTTCAGTTAACATGGCAGGAAAAAGAGAGCGCTCTCTGCCTGTGTTCATCTTCTTAAAACCAACCAACCAAATAAAGACACAAAGAGAACAATTCAAACGTATTTTGTTAAATATTTGAAGGATTTATCTAAAAATATTAATAACACAAGAGAAAACATTATTTAAAACATAAACATCAATTTATTCATTCAATTGAAATTCTGCTTGTAAGAATCAACTGCTTGTAGGAATCTAATTGTCAGGAATGGATGTGATCCTGTAACAGAGTATCTTTCAAGTGCTTGACCAACATAATTTACTCATCACGGTGTACCCTGCATGTTTTTTTTTTTTTGCTCCTCTGGAGCTTTGAATTTTTACTGAACCAAAACTTCACAGAGAAAACAGGACAGTTTTGAGCCACTTTTAAGTATGCATGAAATGATCCAGTGCCCTAATCCCAGCTAGCCCTATATCTCTGGAAGAACTGTGGAATTTGGTAACAGGCAGAAACAGGTCCTGTGTTTCTGTGGGAGGCAGCAGTGTTGGGGGATAAAATCTCTGAGCTCAGTATCTTCCTTTGCTTTGTAGGAGGCACGCATGGTAAATTTAAATTACATACTATGGAAGAAGCACTGCTTACACACACTGTAAAAACAGTTATTTATTTCTGCCTTTATCCCTGAGTGTTTGAAGTAAGTGTACTGAACGGATCTATTATAGCTAACATGGGAAATTCTAGCTCTGTTAGTGCATTGTTTGAAGTTGGTATTGTACATTATATGTTATGGATTAGAATAATACTGTGCATATGAACTGATATAGAGTCAGGGAATGATGGCAGTGTTGTTTGTAAACAAGGGTATTGGGTACTGAATGTGTGTGTATCCACATAAGACAATGCATTTATATATAGTACAATATATAAACAAATATTTATATTATATCTTATAACTGAGTTTCTAATACAAATCTTTATGGCAGAATCTAATATGATTGTAGATAGGAATCGCTTTTCAAAAGCCAGTATGACAGCTTACAGTAAATAAGGAAGTATTCTAAAATGACAGAAGTTGTGTGTAATGAATATAATCGGCTCAGAGAACTCAGTGGTCTCACAGATTTCACCTGGAGACAAGACCTAAAATGTCCTACTGCTCCCAGCAGACTAAATGAATCAGGAATTCAAATTAATTTGATATCATAAGTAAATGTGTGCAATGGTTTGGCTTTGCTAAGTCTGGATAAACATGGCTTTGAGAAACTGCAGGCTCAGAAATTCTGCAACCACAGTTACTATGACTTGAAAAGCTTACAATGACATTCTACTGCCTACCATCACTATGGTTTCAGCACAAAGAAAATATATATGTGAGGATTCAGCCCTACAGTGGGCAATACTTTACCCAGCTGGACCTACCGTTTACACAACCATTTACACTAAGTTGTGTTTCTGTCATCGTCCAAAATAATGAGGTTAGCCTCCGGGGTCTTTTTCATTTCAAATTTATACTACCTTAAATTCCCTGCTTTTACATAATTTTACTCAGATTTACTAAGATGCCTTTGAATGCAGACAGCTTTCCTAGCCTATGAATAAGACATATTCCTGTTGTGCAATAATAGGTGACAAATTTGATTTTTAAAAAGATTTTAAAAACATTCCTCACTGCTTTGTTTGACTGTGTCACAAATGAGTTGCATATACTGCATGGTGCATGTCATATTCATAAGGTCAGTCACACAGCAGCACAGACCCCTGAAACTAGTTGAAGGGAAACAGCAAAAACACCTGGTAACATGTATGGGCAGAGAAAACAGAGGGTGTGGAGGCTGTCTGTGTGGCCTCTTTTCATGGCTGAGTTGTGAATGGTGACAGCCCCCTCCACCCACCCACTCCCCGGGACCGGCCCCCTCGGAATGTGGATCCCAAGGTGATGTCAGTCTCTGAGGGCTTGCTGGGCTCTGTGGCGCTGTTAGCCTGAAGGCACCGCCACCTCCGCTCAGTGTGTGTGTTTGCCTGAGGCCCATGAGGAAAAAGTGAAAGCAAACAGGGACTGTGGGGAGTGGTATGGAGATGAAAGGTGATGACCTAATCGTACAGACCAGGGCCCCTTCTTTGAGCCTGCCCCCCCCCCCCCAAATCCCTGAAACCCACCTCTTCTGAGCATGTGCAGATTTGGGCCTCTCAGTGTCATTCTGTAAGCAGCCAGCATGATACAATGCAAACACGGCTTGTTGGTTTCCTTGTGGTTCGGTCAGCTGAGGCATTGGTTCCCAGCTCAAGCTGAGCCCCAAAGCCCACACTTCTGTGGTGAGCCTGGGCTCTACCATTGGCCAACTCTAAGCGAGAGTCTACACCTGCAGGATGAAGCCATATGGCTCTAATTGGCTTTGTCCCTCCAGGGAAGAGTGCGTTTATATCAGGAATTGTTCAGTGGGTCAGCAGTGTATCAGAATATTTTCACCACTTATCAGACTCCTCTAAGTTACTAGGCTGTTGTCAGCAAGAGATCAGGCAGTCCTGCAGTCGGCCCTGTCCTTGCCGTAGAACACTGTGTGCCTTGGTGACATGAGAGAGTATAACAGAGGAGTGCTTCGGCGCCCCCTGCAGGTGAAGGGAATTGCAATGGTCTGAGCAGGTGGCCAGATTTGTGATTCCGAAGTTTGGGAAAAGGCAGTCACATTGCCTGCAGATGTCAAAGCATTCAGAGGACAAGTTGGAGCGATCAGAATTCATCCTCTGTCTCAGAGCAGTGATGTCATGACAGTTCTTACACAGGTAGTCATTTCTGCCAGCAACAGAACAGTGCTTCATTGTGATAACATCTTATCTACCTCTGCATAGCTGACGGGTTACTCATCGCAAAAGGGTTAAAGAAAACATGTACAAATACAGTTTGAGGACACTGGTTGCTAACCAGGATGTCACTTCCACGGTTCTGCTGGTAATATGACACGTCTTACCTACAACAGGCTGCCATTGTTCTAGCTCTTACCTCATGACGCAACAAAAGGAAATAAAACATAACGCTAATCACCAGATGCATCTGTAACAATGATATACTTGAATACATTTGTAATTTTGGCTGATCTGTAGTTTTGGTTCTGTTCTTTCAAACACCTTTGGAACATACACTCTGGCTATACTGATAGCTTTGTTTGGCCTCCGAGGTCCCCTATCGGCTCCATCTACACCAGTGGCAGCTGCTGGGGTGTAAAGCCAAGGGAGGCCAGGGCTTAATGTTTCCAAATTTTTGGCCAATTCACTCTAAAATTTAGTATTGGTGACCTCTAAGTGGAAAATATGACTTAATTCTACTATTAATGAGGAAATGAGTGAAATATGATACAAACTCACTGGTTACAGTTAAAATCAAATGTAATTAATATTCATAAACATTTTACAATACATTGTGAAATGCTTTATATGCACACAAGTAAGACCAACTCTCCTTTTAATGCTAATATAGCAATATAACCTCAAAAGACAGCAAAAAAGTAGACTGCACAGCAGTCTGAGAATAATTTCACTGCTGTAACAAAACATAGCTACATGTACAGCTATTACCTTACTGAGAGAAATCTAAACCCTAACATAATATACTGTGGCAAGATGGGTATTTGTTTCCAAATGCTGACACTACTATTACTCAACTTAGTAACAAGTCCTTTATTAGCAAAAGCAGGAAACACACACACAGACAGGGTAGGAGGGAACTACATGAAGGGGAACACAGTCACACTCACGGTGGGTAAAACAACACACAACAGTCCATCGTCCAAGGCATGCTGGGAAAACTCCGCCCACCACCCCCAACACGCTACAATCCCAAAAATGGTATCAACCCAAAAATGCTTTCAGTGCTCAAAAACGCCGTTACTGACACATACTAAAGTCTTTGTGAGTAAATAGAAACACTTGCAAGAACAGGTCATGCCAATTAAATGTCATGAAAATATGGATATAGTAATGAAGGCAAGTTACACTAAATAAACCACCCCACACAATTCCAGAGAAAACCTGCCCAGTCTTTCCTGAAATTCTTATGTAGACCTTGGTTCTCTCAGTCTTTCTTTCTTGCTTCAGGTGAGAGTCAGCAGCATTTAACATCCCCTAGCTGTAATTTCTAACCAGTTTAAAATTCTCATGTTGTTCATGTCTCTTCACCTCATACACTGCAGAATGATCCAATGAAACAATCAAAGTGATGTAACACTTGAAGGATGTAGGTTTGAATGGTTAATTTCATGTCAACAATTTTCCATTAAAATTCTGTTTTATGGTAAAGGGAGATTCAGGAAGTATGGTTCTTCCACATCAGACTGTAAACAGCGTAAATGTCTGGTAGTTACCTCACACATTACAACACAGTCTTCCTCGATTTCAGCGTGAGTTCTGACAGACACATGTACATATTAGGCAGATTTCTTAGTAATGCAGTGTCGAAAGAAAGATGAAGGGCTTTGTTGGGGATATATACTCATTTAATTCAATACCTCTTGCAATAAATATGAATGAATTTTAGATTTGTGTCCAACACCTTACACATATGTTGATAACAATGTAATGATGTTTCTGTGCTTCATCATAGTTTTTACTGTGGTTCTAGGAAGTGCTCTTTCAGTATTCCCCCAGTGATCTCTTACCAAGACCTATGCCTTTCATTTTCCTAGGAAGCAGGTGTATGTTGAATTGGAACACACCCACACAAAAAGGAGCCAGGTACATTCAGGGGTACCCTATGGGGGATCCAAAATCCGTCAGAATGTAGGACATGTTTATACTCTCAGAGTCTCAGCTGTGGTCTCTGTCCCTGTATGATGTGGAAGAAGAGGAATTACTTGACTGATAAGAAGGCTCACTGGGAGGGGGTAAGATATTGTGTGGTGTAGCATAGTGGTAAGGAGCAGGGCTCGTAACCGAAGGGTTACTAGTTTGAGTCCCCTCTGGGGTACTGCTGCAGTACCCTTGGGCAAAGTACTTAACCCAGAATTGACAGAGTAAATATCTAGATGTATAAATAGGTAACATGTAAAAACTGTAACCTATGTAAGTGGCTGTGGATAAGAGAATCTGCTAAATGACAATAATGTAATGTAATGTAATGTAATGCTATTTTGTCCAGCTCAATGATTTCATCTTTCTGTTGAATTAATTACAAACAAAATCTTGTGCACCTACTGGAATGTAAGTGAGGAGACTGAGTGTGTGCACTCCACAGAAACAGTGTGGGTGTGAGTAACGTGTGTAAATGTCACTTTAAACGTGCGCTTGGCCTGTTGGAGTCATGGGAACTGAAATTGGAGAAGAGAATGTGAAAGGCTGAGTTTTTGAAAGGGGCTGGTGTCTCTTGCCCCACTTCCTGGCTTACACAAAGTGCTCGCTGTGGAAAGGCTTCCTTCACTCCCTCTGCCCTGCTTTCACCCGGTTTCTCACCAGCCTCATTCCGATTTCCACAGAACAGCTTCAAATCACACAGGAGAAAGAGGGAAAATGACTCGTAAGATTCCTGAAAATTGTGCATGTCACTCGCTTTTTCATGTCTGTGTTTCATTCTGTTATTCAGGTCATCACACACTACTGCATGGGTACAGAGGAACCAATGGGAGCTTTTAATGGCTCTGAAGTGAAGCAGGAGTCCCACCTGGGATTGAAATTATCAGCCAATTTCCCACACGTCCACAGCCATGGCCAGCGCTCAGGTGCTGCTGCCTACTGCCATTTCACGAGGAAATACCATTCAGTCACTTTGGAAAATGGGTCATGTTATCGCACATGTAAGCACACTTCAAGAATGTTTCGGTTTTTAATGCCAGGTGCTAACGGTTTCTGAGGTGCTTCTTCTTTCGGAGGCTATAATTGGCTATTAATCCTAATATTTTGACAATACCACACACAGCAGCTGTGACAGAAGTAAAATGGTGGTGTCCAACATCGGAAAGCTGAATTCTCAGAGAAGCAAAATTCTTATCCAGAGTGACTTACATGGGTTACATTTTGGTGCATGTTATCCAATTATACTACTGTTATTCACTGAGGCAATTCTGGGTTAAGTGCTTTGCCCAAGGGTACAGCAGCAGTGCCCCAGCAGGGAATCAAACCAGCAACCTTTCAATTACAAGTCCTGCTCCTTAACCCTTTGCTACATAAATTTTCATCTCATTCACATTACAAAACATCCATTCACATCTGAGTCCTCAAACATGCACAGCCATATCATAAATATGAATCAGATCACCTAATCAGATTCGAATTCTCATTTTCCAGGGTTATAGTTTAGAAACTAGTTTGTTTCACCTAGGTTAGGCTTAGTTAACTAGTCTCCTCAGCCCAGTAAAGAGATGGAGTCTTGAACAGTATCAGTCCTGCAATTGAGCCCTGCCTTTCTGTATACCTCAGCTTTTAATGGGTTAGGTAAGGTAAACTGATTTCCAAACAAAGTACAAACATGACAAGGACATGTTTCTTTCACTAAGGTATATGGCTTCACTGCCATCATGAAATTAAATAAGAAAAGGATGATGTCTTTTCTGAAAGTACAGTGAGTGATTGTTAGAATAGTTATTGAGATAAGCTGAATTTTTCCCTCTTCTTTGATATATCACTATTTGATCTGTTATGGGCAGCTTTGAATTGTTGATTTGAACAAGGATCTTGCATTAGCATTCCACAGACCATTTACATTAGTATGTAACACATTTAAAATACAATTAACAAATTTTAATTGTTTTTGGGGACAGGTCATTTACCATGAATCAAAATGCTACCCATCAGCCTATCTGTCTAAGTATGTGCGAGAGGCTGGGCCTTAGACCATTCTAATAACAAAACTGAGTGCCTTTTTACGTGGATGGGTTTTCAACCTGTCTCTACAGGCAAACAACCACTCCAGCACGCATGCAAAACATTGAATTTACCCCTTTGAGTTGAATACATTTTATCAAAACAATGTCCATATACACAGTAGATATGTATAAAATATAAGCTTATTTATAACATGGCTTGTGTTTCAACAAGATCACAATGCAAGACAGGGACATGTTCAGTGGACTGTGCTCCTGTGCTCCTGTGATGTTTGGTGCAGATTCTCTTAATTCTCATGTTGCAGCACAGACGACCTGTTGGTTGTTTTTTGCTGGAACCCCAGAACGGTGTGGGAGGAGAAGTGACCTGCGTGTGTGTTTACATCAAGGATGTTGCACACTTGTGACCAAAGTTGGGAAAACAGGAAGCAACGTGTTTAGATGACAGTAGAGGTGGCAGGCTGACATGCATCTCTGCCACTGCAGCACCAGACCCCACCATGCACGGTAAGAGCTTCCGGATCTTTCCCTTCGCTTGTTCAAGTTAACTGTGTCACGATATGTTGTGAAAAACAGACACACAGACTTAGTGGTTAAATCTCACATCTGTTTGCGCCTGCTGTGTGCCTTCTCCCAACGCACTGATTTTATCTCTGTTTCTGTTTGATTTTCCCTTTGTGTTGTCCTCACATCATCTCTCTGAAATTGACTGTGCATTTACGTGTGCATCACAATTATTCATTGTTTTTGCTTCTTTTCTGCTTCAAAAATGAAAACATTCTACAACATGCAGCAATCCCACGCAAAACATTTTCCTTCATCATTCACATATTCAGGTGTCCAGTCCTGCTTCCTTTTATAGCTTTTGTTCATGTTTGAGCATAGATAGCATAGATTATGTGACAATTATGTGACTCCTGCTCTGTATGCATTACCTGTGCAGGCTGCATTTATTTAATTGTAATGTTCATACATATGTTTCAGCATTTAAGTACACAATAATGAGTGTACTGAAAGCACTGATGAAACTTTTCTTCATATACTGAATGGTTCTGCATTTGTTTCAATCTGCTATGTCTACTAATTATCATCAAATAAATTTTCTTCTTCATTCAATGAATGGTAATTGCAGTGCAGTATGTTTGTGTGATGACACATTTATATTTAAACAAAACGCTAAATGAATGATCACATACACGATGCTGATTACATGAATGAAAAACAAATTTAAGTTTTTAATTATCACATGTGTGTGTGATAATTAAAACCTCTAACATTTAGTTTATATATTTTTTAATTTATACATTCTATACATTCTGTATATATATAAACAAAAACAAATTCACAGAATATCACTGAAATATATATGTGCATGTATGTATGTATGTATGTATGTATGCATATATACTGTTATGATTTTTGACACTGTTCCTATGATAATTTTGCTCTTTCTCTGACTGACACTCCTGCAGTTACTACTACTACAATCTGTGCAACTCAAAATCTGATCTCTCTTGTTGTAGAAAGTCATATTAAAGTGTTGATTTAAGTCATCCATAGCAGAAATATATTGGTAATTAGTATTGATACAGTCGCTATCATCGAGTGCCAATAATTTCAACTCACACACTCTTGCGTATTGAATCTCTATGCTAATTTCAAATGGTTATCAAATATTTAAATCTCATATATGAAGAGAAGCAGAATTCACAATAAGCTGTATTAATAAAACAAAATACCTTTACTACACCAAAAAGGGTCCATTGACACATGAAGCAATTATTCTGATGATTTTGGTAACCTAATGTTAACATGTCCAATCTGTATAAATTTTTTCACAGTGGAATAGATATATTTAGTAATGATATGTGAATGTATTACTTAAAACAAGACCGTTACTAACAATATATATTCCATAGTGAACAACTCATAAAGATTCAATATAACAATAAGCTACCAAAGGAGCTAGCCAGTCAGCTAACCTGTTAGGTTCTGTTACTGCGTAACTTTAAACATGTCATTCTCTGTCCATAGCAGCTAGTTAATGAAGCAACTAACTTTGCTGGCTCAGTTACTTCTCCCTTTTATCCAGGTTTATTTGCACATTGCCATTCAAGGTGCCATTTTTAAAAATGAGTCCATTTCCTGGCCAGACCTTTTCAGCACTTCGAAAGGTAGCTACGGAAACATGGCTGTCTGTTTCACTGCCCGTCAGCACGTTGCTTCACCGTTTCCTGTTCTTAATGAACGGCTGCCAATAACTCTCTGCTCTCTGCCTCGTGGCCTCTCACAGACATGAGCTCCCTTATTAATAAGCCAGCATCAGAGACCTTCTGCACTTTTGTGCTCTGCACGCTGTGATTTGCATAAATTATAGATTTCCCCACTTCTTTACCAATGTGTGACAGCATACTGCCCAGGTAGTTCACACCCATTGGCTCTAGACTGAACCTTTGATTTGTGGTGTTCACTCCTCTTGGGGTTGCAGCTAGAAAGTATTGGCATTATTTGTTATTTGTATTTGGTAGCTACATGGCAGTGATCGTTCCCAGCGTCGATGAACTTAAAGCCCCTCCAATTCTGATGATCACTGTCTTGGTGATTTTTGTGGTTCTTTGTCTCCTCATTAAATAGTCACATAACTACTTCACACCTGTTTGACAATGAAAAAAAACTAATGTGAACATTAGCTATCGTATTGCATCCTTTTTTCATCGTTTACTGAAATTGGGGCTATTACAGTAGGACTACAATTCAAATAAGATCAATAAATGACCTTGACATTACCTGATGGATCTCTTTTAACAGGGAATGAGTCTGGGTTTAACTGGCAGATACCCTCCTTGCCTCCTCAGACCACCCACTCAGGCCACCCTAATAAATATGGTGTTTGCAGATGTGAATTCAGTGTCTTACATCAGGCACCATGAGAAACTCAAAGGGGGATGATTGATATTGCAGTTAATCCCAGACTGCGAGCTCACATAGATGCTCCATTCCATGGGGCAGACCTTTGCTGTTGCGCACAGACCCATGTAATTTGGCTTCACGATGTTTCTTATCTCAATTGGCAGCTTCAGCCAGCCAGTCCTGAGAGCACTGGATAGCGCAGGATATTTGTCTCGCTGTGCTGACTTCATTTCGGGGTTCTCGCACTTGTCTGAATCTACACTTGACCCATCTGCATGCCTTTTTTGTCCTGTGTCTTCACTGCCAAGTTCATTTTTGAGCCAAGTAAATAAAAACTAGCCAATAAACCACTCAAAACTAATGCTGGCAAATTTGTCCATTTTGGCTGGCTGACAGTGATACATTCTGTCATTATAAAACACTTTCTATCGGTAAATTGACAGTTTGTTATGGATTGCAGATCAATATGTAACTGGAACACCAGTTGACCAATCAGATTGCAAGGTCACAACTATCCCTTTTATAAACGTGCATTAACATGTTCTGTATGTTTATGTTTCATGCAGAACCAAACCTGTCCAATTTTGTGATCACCTGGGATGAAGACCTCTTCTCCAACTACTCAGATTACAACATCAGTGAAGCTGAGCTTGATAAAAGTGTCGAGATCTGCTTGGCCACCTCCATCTCCCCTGCGGTCCACATTGCCGTGTGTACCTTCTACATCCTGATCTTCCTGCTGGCCATCCCTGGGAACCTGGTCGTAGGGCTGGTCATCGGCTCCAGAAAGCAGGCTCTCTCGCCGTCCGATGTGTACCTGCTCAACCTGGCGGCGGCCGACACCCTGCTTGCCCTAACGCTGCCGCTCTGGGCCACGGCGCTGGTGCGAGGCTGGGTGTTCGGCGACTTCACGTGCAAGCTGGTGAGTCTGGTGCAGGAGGTGACCTTCTACAGCAGCATCCTGTTCCTGGCCTGCATCAGCGTGGACCGCTACCTCGTGATCGTGCGCGCCATGGAGACCAGGAAGCAGAGCAGGAGGCTGTGCAGTGCCGTCATGTCTGCCGCGATCTGGGTAGCGGGGGCTGTATTCGCGCTCCCCGTGCTCTACAACGAGGTCTTTCTCCCCCCGGGGGCGGAGCAGATGGTGTGCGCGGAGCAGTACGACCCGGTCCAGGCCCAGGCGTGGCGGTTCTCCACCCGGATGCTCCGCCACACGCTGGGCTTCCTGTTGCCGCTGGCCGTCATGCTGCTGTGCTACGGGGTGACGGTGGCGCGCCTCCTCCGCACGCGTGGCTTCCAGAAGCAGCGCGCCATGCGCGTCATCGTGGCGGTGGTGGCCGCCTTCCTGCTCTGCTGGACCCCCTACCACGTGTCGGTGATGGCGGACACCCTGATGAGGGCAAAGCTAGTGAACTTCGGGTGCGGGGCGCGCCGGGCGGTGGACCGGGCCCTGTTCGGCACGCAGAGTCTGGGGCTGCTGCACTGCTGCGTTAACCCCGTGCTGTACGCCTTCATCGGGGAGAAGTTCCGCAGGAACATGCTGCTCCTGCTCTGCAGGAAGAAGGTGCGTGAGCGCGGCTCCGGCTCCAGGATCAGCCGCTCCACCTCCCAGACCTCCGAGGCCAACTCCACCCTCATGTGACCGAGCAGCGCCTGAGACAGCACTGAGCACACACACACGCTCACACACACACTCACACACATGCACACACACACACACGCACACACACGCTCACACACACACACACACACACGCTCACACACACACACACACACACACACACGCTCACACACACACACACACACGCTCACACACACACACACACACACACACACACGCTCACACACACACACACACACGCTCACACACACACACTCACACACACACACACAGGATTACAGTCAAACATTTGACCAACTGTATCACAATACATGATTAACCATAGACTTTTACTCTCTTTTACCCCAAACTTTAAGGAGGCATGTGGGTCATTAGTTGAATTATACAGGTTTGGGTGGTAAGGCAGAAATATCATGCTGCAAAGACAATAGCATGTATGCATGTATTCTGGAAAATTTTTTTCAAAGATTGTTAATTTTTAAATGATATTAGATGGCTTGTATAAAATACGCTGCCAGAGAGTCCTTACATCTCTGGAATTCTCAAAGGAAAATGTTTTTCTGTGTTATATTGCTCACAGTGTAAATATTTAGACAATAGATTTTAGACATAAAACATGTTATACTTTCACAATAATCATGCGATTCTTTGAATGCTGTAAAATTAAGTGATGTGATTTTGAATAAATCAGTATTTGTGGGTTACTTTGGTGTGTATAGAGTCTGACTGCCCCCTGGTGGTTTTTGTTGGGAGTTTTGACAGAGCTGTGACAGCATTATATTACATGATTGTCATTTAGCTGCCACTCATAACCAGAGTGACCTACATCATTTACAGTTTTAAATATCATCCATTTATTCTGCTGGATATTTATGGCAGCAATGATGTGTTAAGCAGAATCGAACCAGTAACTTTTCGGTTACAAACCTTGCACCTGCCCACCATGCCACACGGAGGTCTGAAGGCTCTATATTCCTTTCCTCCAGCCCAAACATGAGTGTATGAAATGAGTAGCTGGTGGCGAGATTATTAGTTCTCGGTTTCTGTGTTGGAGGTGAGTTACCAGTAATGCTCAGGTCTGGCTTCCGGCTTAGTGCCATTCAATAGAATCTTAATTGTCCGTCATAAATTTTGAAAAATTTTGAAAAAGAAAAATAGCCAGGGCTGCATGCTATTGGACACTCTTGTCATTCATACCCCACGCTTTGCCTGGGGTATGAATGTTTTCATGCACTAAAGATGGCTAAAATTCTGTCTCTCACTGTTTGGCTCTGACCTTCTTTATGCCTTTAGATGAATACTTTGTCCTGTATGAAGACTTATTAACTTAACAGACTGTGATTAAATACTGGCTCAGTTGGAAAGGTGCTTCTCTGGAGTGCAGGTGAGTTGCTCTGATGATGTCAGTGGAATGGCACTAACCCTCCAATGGACATCCACTTCAAAGGGGAAACAGCATGAAAGGTTTGTACTTCTATCCCCATATCTTAGACAATGAGGTTGGTGAAGGACTTAAAGAAACGTTGTTAGCACAAAGACTTACCATTACAGGAGTAGAAAGCAAGTACCAGAGCATACAGTGATGCAGTACCTTACAAAATGCCCCTGATTCTCATTATCAGAATGGGAATAATAACTAAATAAACACAATATTATGGTAAGGAAAAAAACACACACACACAAACACAAATTTCACTCCCGTGAGATAAGCCCCAGTGTCACCAATCAATAACAACATGAAGTATATGGCAAACGCAGCTCAGATTGCTATGTGCAGCTGGTTGCATAGGGAACTTAAACCATGTTTGCCCCTCCTGCTGAACAGCCAGGGCTCTCCTTCCTCATGTCAGAGGATGAAGCCTTTAGCTGGTGGCAGAACCGTGGCTCAGAGAACTCACCCAGCGCGACAGCGTTTAAACTGCAGGACAGCAGTGCTGACAAGGATGCAGATTTAGACACACAGAGTTAAATCATTATTTATTATTTTAGAGTTCCTCGGTAAGACAGGCAAAAGGGAGAAAGGACGAGACTGCTGCAATTCTCTATCAGACTTTCATCACCGAAAACGAGGCAGAGTGAGTCAGGTATGATTCTGCCAACCTCTGTTTGCCTTTACTGAGTTTAATTCACCTGGGATGCATTAATGGTGTTCACCTGAGGTGTAACTAGCACTGCTTATGATTATTGTGCTTGTGGTGTCAGAGGTTTTAGTTGCAGATAAATATACATCGACAGCTCATATCAGTAACTCTGAAACAAGAAGTTTCATCTGTCCTTCAGTTTTTAAGGCAGAACATTGTGGTGATGATGGTGATGATATAATTTTAATTGTTAATATCTGACAAACTACAAAGCCCAATTAATTTATACTTCTTCACTTTCAGTGGAATGTAGCCATTGAACATACGGCTGAGGTTCTTGCCTAACTGATGAGGTGTTGCTGCTTCTCTACAGGGGAGAGAGACCGAGAGAGACCGGGAGAGATCATCGAGCAGAGCTGCCACCCACAACATCTTCATCCACATGGGGGTGAGTGTTCTGCCAACGTGCTACTACCTCATCCTGCACTTTTCCTTGGTAAAATGCAAAAATCTCCCTAAAACATCTGTGTTGTTGTGCTTCCTTGCAGATTTTAAGTCCCTCAACTCACAATATGTGGATGATTGTGCTGAATTCATTTAATGCTGACACATTTATCCCTAATTACACTGCCTGCAGAACTGTCAAACTGTTAACTTAGTACCAACATTTCTGATAAACGTTTGACTACTAAACTACTAAAATTTCTCTTACTGGTAAAATTACAGCTGGATCCACTAGATTTACGTTTCAAGCTAATAATAACATGTAATCACAACAATTACAAATATGTAATCCAGTGACCACGTTCAATCCATGGTTAACGATCAAATATATATATAATGAATAATAAATATAATGAAAATAAATGCATATACATAAAAATTTAATATATAAAAACAAACATTTACAGCACATAAATAACAAGTGTTTGATGCAGTTAGACAGCGGTGACCTATTCCGGTGCATGCAAGGCGCCGCAAAGGCAGGGCCGATTGGCTGTATCTGTGCAAGGAAACACACATTGGCAATGTCATCTCAGCTCGCCGCTCCTGCAAGCCGAGGAGATAAACACCGGGTGTGACCCGAGTGATGAAAGAAGTGAAGCGTGCTGTGCACTCACGCAGGGGCTCTGCAGCCAGGCCAACGCAACCCTCCCCTGCGTTTGCACACCCCCTACTGGCTGTTCTTAAGACTGCAGGACACACAGCTCACTACAGTACAGCTGGCGCTCACTGGCGCTACTCCACCGCAGTGTCATGCCATGTAACTGACATAGCTGCTCTTAGAATAGTTAATTAAACACTCTATATAGGCAAATGTCCATCATACAGTATTCTATGCTTAACCAAACATTTTTTCCCTCCAGAGCTTTGAGATCAAACTTGAAGATTATTCGATTGATGGTTATTTTGACTACAGTAACTCCAGTGAAGAGCCTGGTGAATTGGCCAGCCCGTGCACTCACTGGGCCCTGGGCCCGAGCAGCGTTGTGCTGGTCATCATCTACAGCACCGTGTTTGCCTTCAGCATGCTGGGGAACAGCCTGGTCATCTATGTGGTGCACAGCATGAAAAGCTGCAGGACCACCACAGATGTGTACCTCATGAACCTGGCTCTGGCTGACCTCCTGTTCTCTCTGACCCTCCCGTTCTGGGCCGTCTACACCCATGACCAGTGGGTCTTCGGCAACTTGATGTGCAAGCTCCTCTCCGGCCTGCAGGAGGCGACCTTCTACAGCGGCATCCTGATGCTGGCCTGCATCAGTGTGGACCGCTACCTGGCCATCGTGAAGGCCACGCAGGTGATCCCAATGAAGCGGCACCTGGTGGGCGCGGTGAGCGGAGGGGTGTGGCTGAGCGCGGTGCTGCTCTCCCTGCCCGTGGTGTTCCAGCGGGAGGCCTTCCGGGCGGAGAACGCGGCGCGGATGGTGTGCCATGAGAACATGACGGCGGAGAGCGTGGAGAGGTGGCGCGTGGGCGTGCGCGTGCTGCACCACACCGTGGGCTTCTTCATCCCGCTGGCTGTCATGCTGGTCTGCTACGGCCTCACCGTGGGAACGCTGCTCCGTGCCCGCAGCGGCCAGAAGCACAAGGCCATGCGCGTCATCCTGTCCGTGGTGCTGGCCTTCCTGGCCTGCTGGCTGCCGCACAACATCACCATGCTGGTGGACACGCTGATGCGGGGCGAGCTGCTAGAGGAGACCTGCCGCTTCCGCAGCCAGGTGGACCTGGCCCTGCAGGTGACACAGGTGCTGGCCTTCCTGCACTGTGCCGTCAACCCCGTGCTCTACGCCTTCATCGGGCAGAAGTTCCGCAACCAGCTCCTCACCTCGCTCTTCAAGCACGGCCTCATCAGCCAGAGGAACCTGTTTGCCTACAGGACGGGCTCGGTGCAGAGCCAGAGCTCCCGGCACACATCCGTCACACTGTAGAGCCACGCGGCCCAGGGATCAGCACCATACGATTATATCTTTATATTATTATGCAAATCATACATACAAAACCCATGTCACAGCCACAGCTTAGGAGGACTTGAGTTCATTTCCTCCCAGTGTGGCTCTGTGGCTCTGATATTGTGCTTCTGACCACAGCTGTTTCCCCATTCAAAATGTAGCGACAGGATAGAAATGACAAAAATGTGTCCGATGTATATCTCACCTGTGTACATTTATGCCTATATGTGTGTATATATATATATATATATATATATATATATATATATATATATATATATATATATGTACACCGTATGTGTCTTGGCTGGTGAACAATCAACAGCTTTTTTTCTTGCTGGAATCCATACCAGCTGGGACCTGATTGGCGCCAGTGGACCTAACTGGCATTCCTGTTTGGAAAAGCTTGTGTAAGTGTGTTTTGGCAGGGGTTGTTACAGTTTTAGCACAGCAGTATCATTATTATTATTATTATTATTATTATTATTATTATTATAAAATATTTCATTAGCCATTTTGGTTCCAGGAGTCATTTCCCATAGCTGCTAACCTGGCCAGATCATCTTCAGCAGGATTGCAGCGCCTGTGAGGCCCAGCATGTGATCATACATTTACACAGACTCCTCTGAGCCATAGTCTCATTGTAAAATTATGATAGAAATACCAGACTGGAGGTGAGCTGGCTAAGCTACATCACTCAGAATGAAAGTTTAGCCACCTAGTTAGCTTACCCCCTCAGTAGCCATCACCAAGTCCTCTACGTCATGTTGATTGCTTTGGGCATCAGTTGTGGCATTGTTTAATGTGTGGTACTTGCTACCCTGTCATTGTAAAAGCTGTAAATATCCGTTGAGCAGGATGATCATCGGAACACATTAGTTAGCTGGCTACTGAGCAATTTTATTGCCTCTTATGGATTTATCATTTGGTTGCTACCCATAAAGTCATCTTGAACAAGTCCTGTTAAGACCAAGAATTAACAGCAACTTACTCTTGTGTGGCAGCTTACATTAGGACATGCATAATGACATAGAGTGCAGTAGTGGTAATGTGTGTTTCCCATTAAATTAAGTGATGAAAATGAGAACCCTTTTGCGGAAATCTTTATGACTACTGGGACCCTGCAGGAATTCGGTATGAACGTATTTAGCAGCTATGGAATGATGCCTGTGGAAACCCGTTGTGGTGCCAAAGCCTATATTGTTATATCATGCTTGCTTATTTTAAATACATTTCTTTTTCACTATTAATACCAGTTAGATAAAAATCAAAAAGATTGCATATCATTTTGAGAATCGCTTTATCCAGCTGTATAAATGGACAAAATTGTAAAATAACTGTAAGTTATTTGTTTAGTTGTCTGCAAAATGACGATAACGTAATGTAATGTGAAGAAAACAACAATACTGAATTGATTTTGGTTTGCAAACGGCGTCACTGGCTGGAGATTGATTACCCAAGAACCGTAAAATACAGGAACACATACGCAAACAACACCTGCTGATGAGCTGATAAGAGCTGGGAGTTTTTCTGAACGGAGGGAAGTGGTTTCATGGCTTAGTGAGTTAGGCCCTCACCTTCCCCAGTCTCACCTCCTTTCTCACAGATCTTTATCAATGACACAAAATCTTATCATGAATAAAAGGAAAGTTCTTAAATAAAATGAAAGTTTCAACTTGTAGTATCAATCAAATATAAGTTGCATACATGAGTGACTCTTTAGTTCCAAAGTCACGGGGTAAACTGAATTTTTCATTTGTAAATATGTTGTATTTTGTTTAAATTGTCTTGAGATTTTGAAATAAACTGTAAGGAGGGTGTTGTGTAGTACTATGTGTTACAGCATGCCATTGATAGAATGTATTTTCAGTTTCTGTGTCTATGTATCAGAAATTACCAAGGACTGAATATTCATTAAAGAAAAACGTTCTGATTTATATCTGGAATCTGCCTGTGACTGTGTTTGAGCAGTTTTACATGAGTAGACAAAAATCTCAAAAAATTAACAAAACATACACTCCTTCATGTCCACCACACATCCAAGGGGTTTGGCAGCATGTTCACGCCATTGCAGACTTGTGTTAGGCCACTTTTTCAGGGGGATTTTCAAAAGACAGGGAATCTCCTGCAAATATGACACACAATTCGAAGGCATGCCGGTCAGCTATTTGAATGGTTTCAGCTCCAGTTTCAGAGAGAGAACAAGAAGATGTGTTCAGCTATCGCTGGCAAAGAAATTGCGTGAGGCGTCAATAAGACGATTTTCTTTGCAATGATGGCTGATGAAGCAAAGACTGAAGACAAAGCAGTTTCCAGGGTGGATTAGACACAGAAAACATGCAGATCAGGAAAAGTCTGCTGTGCTGTCGACTCTTCATCTCACTGAAATGCTGAGCGCATTCACGGTGAGATAAAGAAAGCTTTGCAGTCAAATGCCCTGGAGGGTGAGCTGATAGCTGCCCAGTCATATGTTGGGGCAGTAGTGATGTGTGAGAGAGGAACTGTGGTTCAGTACCGCGTGAAAGAGGACTAGCCTTGTGCTTTATACATGCACCGTACGGCTCATGGGCTGAGTTTGGATCTTGTTGATAATCCCAGAGGAACCCAAAGCACAAAATAATTTCTTAACATTGTTGACAAGCTGTGCTGCATTTTCTCAGTGCCAGTCAGCAGGCATTTACTGACAGGCAGATATTCAGGTCTGAAACAGAGAGATCACACCACTGAAGGCTGTATCCATTATTACTCAGCAATGCTATAGTGACTCTGTTACCTGGACAAACAGGGCTATAACAACACAGAGGAGGCTGTTGGCTTACAAACATCTCAGGGATGAAGTGCATTGTCTGTTTGATTGCCCTTGAGAATATCTTGAGCGTAATTCATGTGGGTCAAAAAAGGGCTTCAAATTGCTTTGGCGAAGTCAGCCAGTGTCATTAACAACATCAAAGCTCATTTTCGAAAGGGCGGTAGGAATTCGACATGAGAGGAGGCCACAGAGAACAAAGAGTTTCCTGCCAAAAGAAAACAGCAACTGAAAACAGTGACCAAACCCTCCAATTTCATTCTCAACAACACTGGGCCAGAGGAGGTAGCGTCAGTGACTGAAACTCCAAACTAACTGTAAAACACCTGGTACTCCCAACAGTTGGAGCTGTCCTTAAATGTGATAAGCATGGCATTTGCCAACTGTTGACTAAATATGCAAAGGAGTTAAAGGTTTATGCCACACTTGGCGTAGCAGAATAGGCTACCTGACGCATGTGCTTTGCAAAGACCTGTCACCAACACATTACTCAAGCTGTCACAAACTTGATCAGTTGGCGCTATCTTATTCAGTATAGAACTGCCACATCGCAACGGAGCTTTTGAGGAGATAATGGGCTGGTTTTGCACCAAAATGGCAGAGCAAAGATTGAAACAGATTTAACAGCAAAACTTGCACTGTAGGACGTTATAGACGTACACACTGGCAGAAAGGACAGGTGTTTGCGGCTACATTAAAAACAACAACTTCTGTTTGGGATCACGTCGGATCTGAATAATGTTGCTGGTTTCCTTGGTGCTGTGAGGTGCTAGCTTCTCCCAGGCCCATGTCTTACCACAGAAATGTTCCTATGGTGGAAACACATGCAACGCCAAACTGAAGCTTTTACCTGTTTGTACTCACCTTGGAATTGCTCAGTATGTGGCACACCGATAGAACAATGATGCCAGTGTTTAAGACTTGGGATGGTGTGCATATGAAAAATGAGAAAATAATTTAAGACTTGTGTCACATTCAGACTTGAGAGTAAAATAATCTAACCTAAAAGCTGCATGCAGGACATTCTTATAAAGACACAAACAGGATCTCTTATAAAGATACAGGGTCTCTTCTATCGACACAAACAGGACTTTGCTCTGAACTCTTCCACTTTCCACTGCCTATGAGTCATTTTTTTCTCTCTCTGTGGTTTTGCACACACCGCCACTGACATTCAGACTGAAACAAAGGTCTGGGACAGTTTTTTAATCATTATGATATTTAAGATGATCGTAAATATTTAGTATATGTGCACAACATCAAAATTCAAGTGCACACCATAAGATGTGCTCTTTTCTCCAACACACACGTTTCTCTGGTGAGCAAAGGCAAGATCTGCTGAGTGACAGTGGCTCTGTGGCTTGGCTGCACAGATCTGTGATTATCAGATTTTCAGTGGTTTTGAGGGGTTGTTGTCATGCTATCCTTGACAAAGGCGACTGTAAATAATATCATGCATAAAAAACACTAGTTGTTTACTTTTATTATTAGTATATATAGTCTAGTTATAATACTGTAATAGCTAGTGTGTACTGATGGGTGGAGGTATACCTGTATAAAATTTAATAAAAACCATAGCACCATTCTGAATGACCGCAAACACTGTGGGACAATCCACAAACTACTGAATGTGGTGATTGAGAACAAGACACAAAAGGTCCACTTTTGTTACATGACATTACTGTCATCTTAGCAGACGCTCTTATCCAGAGTGAATTCCATAGGTTGCAATTTTACCCATTTATACAGCTGGATATTTACCGAGGCAATGGTGGGTTAAGCCCCTTGCCCACGGGTACGGCGGCAGTGCCCCAGGGGGGGAATCAAACCAATAACCTTTTGGTCACTAGTCCTGCTACTTACCACGACACCACATTGTGGCAGCAGTGTGGTGTAGTGGTAAGTAGAAAGGCTTGTCACCAAAAGGTGGTCAGGAGCTGTTCTACTTTTGAGTTTGCTGTGGCATTTAATTTTGCTGTTGTGGGGTGCTGTGGGGACTGCCAGACCTCTCATGGGTTTAGGGTTTATTATGTACCTTGGCCAGCAGTGGGAGGCGTGCGGAAACACATGAGATTCTGCAGGCAAAGTGAGTAAGAAGAGCACCACACATTTGCAAGTCTAACACCCATCTGTCTCTACAGGAAGTATTGTCTTCTCGTTGTGCAACTTCCTACCCTGTGGTTTTTGTTTTTGCAAGCAGCTAAACACAGAAAAGTACAAAAGTTTTCTCATAGGGAAATTTCACAAGCTGTTGATTCTGAAGATATGATCACCCATCTCCTCCACATGATGGGTTTTGCAAACACTACTCTCTCACTCCTTGAACAAGACTCACTGCTCTCTTCTCTCTCCGTTATTTTGATGTTTGGCCAGTAGAGGGCAGGCTTGGCTCAGCTCCCTCTTCCGCCTTGGGCTGAAACTCTTCTCAACCTCGCACTCACTGCTGCATGTGAGAGACATGCGTCTGAGCTGAACACTAACATACACCGGGACCGTACACAGTGAACAGACTGAGAGCATTTATGGAACACAGACATACAGTAAACAGAATTTCACCGGTGTGCTTCAGAGGAAAGGTCGCCTTCACTTTAGTTACAGTGCAAACCAAAACACAAAGTAAGACTGAAGAGTGTGAGATGTATTGAGAACGGTGGGGGGGGGGGGCAGAGAGAGCTGAGGCTGGAAACAGGAGGGGGGACAGAGAGAGCTGAGGCTGAAAACAGGCTGGGGGACAGAGAGAGCTGAGGCTGAAAACAGGCGGGGGGACAGAGAGAGCTGAGGCTGAAAACAGGCGGGGGGACAGAGAGAGCTGAGGCTGAAAACAGGCGGGGGGACAGAGAGAGCTGAGGCTGACAGAGAGGGAGGAGGGAGAGGGGTGCAGCCTGACGTCTGGGCCCTGCACCCCTGAGCAGTGCTGTGTGTGTGTGTGTGTGGAGGGGGGGGTAGCAGGTGGCAGGTGCTTAGTTTGTCCTGTGCTCTTGGTCTGCATTCCTGTCCCTCCCCAGCCAGAGCCAGTGGTCTGGTACGATACGCAGTTACCCTGTGGCCAATGATCTGGGAGTGGAGCAAATAGCTGGGCCTGTAGTTACCACCAGCAGCCTCCTGCTCACTCCTGTGAAAATGGCCGCTCTTCCTCGTCTCCTGTTTGTCCCGTATGCCAGGGTGGTAGGAGTGCAGCCAGCCTCACTGTGGCAGAGGGAGCTGCTGTCAGATTCGCACTCCCCCCTCGGTCCGGCACGCTGGTCCAGTCTGAACTGAGGACTGTCTCCTCGCCTCCAAACTCCACCCACAGCTGCTGCAGTCCTGAGGAGACCTGGCCCTCTGTGCTCATTGAGGTTCCTGTGGTGTTAATCCCTTCTGTCCCTGAGGCCCTGAACACTAATCACTGACACGCTACACCGTGCCGGGGAGGGGGTGGGGGGGGAGATGGATTGTGGGAAGCTGCATGCCAACTGCTGAGTGTCTCTGTGGACCCGCTGTCAGAAGGCCGTCCCAGCTCCTGCCTGCTCGGAAAGTGAGCACGGAATGCCTGCCCAGGCTGCAGCTGCTCCTGACCTGCTTTGGATATTTTCCTAATACTTTAATCATGCTTGGATTTACCTCTGAAAAATGATACTGGGATGCATCACACTTGGGCTTGTCTCTGCAAATACCACACTGTCCAGCTATTCTTATTGAGATGTATCTAAATCTCAGTTAAACTTTGCCCCATAGCTCTCCCCCCTGACAGACACAGCAGCCATGCTGCCTGTCGACCTGCCCCTGCCCCCCACCCCGTGCCACGCCCCTGTGTTCCGCCCAGGCCCTGTCTGGGCCGGCTGGAATCCTGTCCTCTCTGGACGAGTCTCATGGTTGCTCTCTGGGGCCCTGGGGGGACAGCACTGGGCAGGGCGGGGCACAAGGCGGGGCCCTGGGGCCGCAGAGAGAGGAAATAAGGTGCTGTCAGGAGTGACAAAGCTGACCCCACCTGCGGGGTGCCAGGTGACTGCAGGCGTCTGTGGGGCGTCTGTCAGGACTGCGTGGGTCATGTACTCCTCTCACGCAGATTAATCGCACCCTCCAGGCTCCGGAACTGGGGGGGTCGGGAGGGCGAGCGGCCTGGACTCAGCGTGTCTGTACTTACAGCGATTAGGTGACCAGTGAAACACGGGGAGATATTGGACAATCTGTCTTCTACCGATACACTGCAGGACTCCACAGCAGGAGACAACCACGCACTCAGCCACTTAACCGCTCTATCTAAAGTTCAGTCACATGCTCATGTACGCAGCTGGGTGTGAGAATCACTTTGGAGGTCGACTAACACTAACGCTCCACGTTATGTGCCTGTTTTTTTGTTTGTTAAAAACAGTGGTGATCAGAGAGGAAGCCAAAGCCGATTGTTAATGTTTCTGGCCCGAAAGTTAAGTCGCTGGGGCACAAACAGATGCAATCCGTGCAAAGTTACTGTTTAACTAGGCCACAGTGCCACGCCCCGCCACAGCCATCCACCCCCCTGCAGACTGCAAGCCAAGGCTGGAATCAGAGAGGCAGCTTCAGTGCAAGGCTTTGCAGACGGGTAAACCGGTCTGTTCTCACAGTGAGTGAGGACGGGTTGGAGTTTATCGTATTTCGGCTGAAAGGAAAGGAAGGTCTGTATCTTAAGGACATGGGGATGCCCTCCTGACCTGGCTCTTTGAGTGGACTGCCAAACTCCTGCCCTCTGCTTCCTGTCCTCACATTAGCGCTGTGAAGCTTCGCAGCTACACCACCCTGAGCTACGGCCTGTCACATCTCCTCATGTCACTCTCCATTGTCTTTAAATGTCCACTTGTAACATGAGTGTGACCTTTGACCCCCTGCACACCCAGGTTGTGGAGAGGACCCCCACCCCTTGCTGCTGAGGTGCAACCTGACCCCAGTCAGCAGCAGGTACGGAAGCTCCCAGTGGAGAGGTAGATTCCAGCTTTGGGTGGTTTGGGGTAGCAGCCCCAGTGTGGCTGGAAGGGATGTGCTATGCGATCACGTTTCGTCACACCTATGAATCACACCTGTGCATCACACCTGGGCGTAACACCTGTGTGTCACACCTGTGCATCACACCTATGCATCATACCTGCGCATCACACCTGTGCATCACATCTATGCATCACACCTGTGCATCACACCTGTGCATCACACCATGTGCATCACACCATGTGCATCACACCTGTGCATCACACCATGTGCATTACACCTGTGCATCACACCTGCGCATCACACCTGTGCATCACACCTGTGCATCACACCTGCACATCACACCTGTGCATCACACCTGCGCATCACACCTGTGCATCACACCTGTGCATCACACCTGCACATCACACCTGCGCGTCACACCTGTGCATCACACCTGTGCATCACACCATGTGCATTACACCTGTGCGTCACACCTGTGCATCACACCTGTGCTTCACACCTGTGCGTCACACCTGTGTGGCTGCTGCCTGCCCTGCTGCTGCAGCCTTCGCAGGTGGACTCTGATCAAAGTGATCATTTAGAAAAGCATGATGTCCAGCTACCGCTTCTCCTGAGTTCTGTTCGTTAAATGACTTTTCTCATGGAAAAAAAGTACATGCATGAACTTGCAAAATACTTTATCACTCTGTAAGTTACTCACCACCCTGGAGGAGCATTTATCTGATGAAGAAGGACACTTTTGAGGAAGTTCACATTTCCAACCCCTCTGCACAATTTCATCATCAAAACATCTCTGAGTCGGGGATTTTTAAACATACCCAGCTATATCACATAATAAATGTAACAAGAAAAATATTACTCAGTAAACTCCAAAACATGAATCTGTCTGTAAATGACAGTTTTATTTTTTATTTTATTTTATTTTTATTCTCGGTGGCCCTGTTGTGTAAGAGCAAAATATTGAAATACATCCAGTATTTTGTCAGTTTGATCTAAAAAAGTTTATTTGATGTTCTCTGCTCATAAACCACCTCCACAATGTCATTCAGCTTTCACTGTTATGGAGGAATTTATATGCAGAACCACCTTACTGTCTTTGCTTACTGGTATGCCCCACCAGATTGTCAAAGATTAAAGGCCTAATATGAAACAGATCATTTCTCTAAATGATTTTTGACAGATTATTTAGAGTTTCAGAGCGAGACCTCGTGACACAATGTCTTAAATTTCTCCAACAGGGACTAAATCAAATGAACACTCAAGACATTCCATGAATAATTTTAAGTACATTCATCTTTTTGGGCACTATTACTTAGATTTCGATCCTCTAGGGTAAGCAGGCTGTACTTCCCTCTTTCAGATCTCTGCTCTCCGCTGCTTTTCATGTCAGCAGTGACTGGTGTTAGAAATCAAAGAGAACAGAAAGAGACCTAAAAGAAGAGGGGAGCTGACAGAAACACGCTCTCCCTGTTCTGTTTGTTATTGTGTTTTGCAAGTTTATTTCCAGATGTGCACTTTGTGCTCCGCTAGCAGACTATGAGCAGGAAGTTGGATGGTTCTTTAAGCCTCGCAAGGTCTTGATCTGATTGGATATTGGCTAGGAGCAGCAGGGGGGGCCAGACACTGTGAACTCTCTGGTTATTCTTTTGTTGGCATGCTATGTCACGCTGTCTTATTCCTTGCGCTTGTTTTCTCTTTGCCCTGCTGAATCTGGCTTGGCTTCAAACTGAGTTTAAACACAAGGTGATATTGTGATATTCCTCATTATCTGGGTATAGAGGGAAAACATTCCAGTGGCACAGAACTGCACATTTCTTAAAGTCTAAAGGGTATCTCAGTCAGTCACAGAAGTCCGAGTGGTACCTGGTAGCCTGATACAAACACAAATGCCCTTCAAAATGACCTGAGCAACTCTTAACACACCCCGCAGGGTATAAATGACAATTATTCCAGCACAGTTTTGCTTATATTTCTAAATCAGCAGACTGTATTGTAACACAGAGGTGTCAGGGCAGCAGTGCGTTGATGGCTGGGGTGAAGCGCTCTGCAGGATTAGCCAGGGAAACGGACATGGCTGCTCCCCCTCAAAAACCACTGTGTCTCAGCGCATCCAATCCACACTGCCTGTGTCAAAAACACGCTAATTATGAGCTCGGGAACCCAAATGAATACTTTGACTTTTGGAGAAAGGAAAAGTGTTGGGTTGTCTGAGGATAGTGATAATTTTACTAGTATTGTCTTGTGCACACTGTTTACAAGGGCAGAACCAGAGGGAGCCACAAACACACCTGCCCTGTAACAGCAAGCTGAGGGAAGCACAGGGCAATGAATCCTGCTTTTAAAAAAGAATTATTTAGAACTGAAGCCGCAGTGTGCAGATGTGTAGAAACAGCTTGCGTGTAATGCGCATTCGGGGAACGGTAAAAGGCAAGCCGCTGAGTGCAGATGTGGAAACCATACATCCCTTATTCTCAGTTTGGAATGTTCTCATTCACGACCATATCAAATACCACCTGTGCTATTGGGAGGAAACTGACGCGGCACAGGGAGACATTCCTGCTCAGCACCTGCAGCTCTCAGCGAGAGGAGCAGGCGGCTGTGCTCATACATTACAGCAGAGTACCTGCAGCTCTGAGCAGCTCACAGCCCAGAGCGGGACAGTCTCTGCTGGGGTTTGAAACTCCAGAGCGGCTCAGTCTCTGCTGGGGTTTGAAACTCCGGAGCGGCTCAGTCTCTGCTGGGGTTTGAAACTCCAGAGCGGGACAGTCTCTGCTGGGGTTTGAAACTCCGGAGCAGCTCAGTCTCTGCTGGGGTTTGAAACTCCGGAGCGGGACAGTCTCTGCTGGGGTCTCTGGCTTACTGTCTGTGGCACAGGGCCAGCTTTGTACCCCGCGGCCTCGTGGGGCCCCGGGCACCAGCACTGCACCGGTATCCCACAGGCCTTTGCTCCCAGCTCTGTCTGTTCCCCAGTTACACAGAGGGTCGCAGTGGAGTAGCAGGCCAGGATTACAATGGGTCTGGGATTACTCGAGCAGCAGTGGTGACCCCCACAGTGGCTGCAGCCCCCCGTGGATTTAAAGAGACAGCCCCCCGGGTGACGTGACGGGCACACCTCTGTACACCCCCTGTGGACCCAGCGGACCAGAGGGAACGCACACAGCAGCATGCTTCACATAAAGTGCTCATTTCACAGGCTGAGCCCTACGACCCGGGTTCGAAACTGGTCTTGCTATTTGCTGACAAATAGGAGCCACACTGGCAGAACAAACTGGCTTCATTCCGCTGGCGGGTGGGGGGTGGGCAGGTAGGCTAGGGTCCCTGTTCCCTCTCACTGTTGGCACCCTGGGACTGTTGTGGCCTATGAGTTACTGTGACAGCGTTTGACTCCAGGTGCACTGTGGGAGTTATAGTGTGAGGCATAGCCACCGTAGGCATGCATGAGTATCAGAACTGTATGCATCTCACCCCACACTTCTACACAGGTCCGCCAGTCACTGTCGTGGTGGTGACGAGCTTAAAGCTTGACCACCAAAAGCACTGACCACCAAAGCTGGGAGAAAAAGGAGGAAAATGCACAAACAAGCAGTATAACTGAAGTGAGGAAGCTGTTGTACAGACAGAAACATAAACACACTGGGCTGATGACATAAGCGGCCCCCAAACTGGCTCTGGGAAACAGATTCGGAAAATGAAGTGGACATTGACTCATTCAAAAAGCATGTGAATAAACTCAATCAAACATAATGGAGCATCTTGTCTACAACACTTTCTTTCTCTGCACATATTTGGTGAGGAGCTCAGCTGGGCTGAAGCTCTTTCCTTGTTCCCACTTGCCTCTGGAAGTATGTTTCTGACCTCTGACCTCTTTCACCAAAGGAAGCGCATGACAGCCCTTTGTCCTAACTTGGGTTTCCAACAGAGTGAGAGTGTATAAACCAACAGAATAGCTCCATGTGAAAAACTGCTGGCATGACAACATGCCAGCTCTGAGAACATGAAAACAGCCATTATGTAAGAGCTGGGATGTTGGCTGGAAGGAGCAAAAGGATCATTGTTTGTCCGCAGAGGAGACTGTGGTCCCCCAGTGGTTTGCATTATCAGAGAGGGTCAATCAATGACTGACTCCAATTTAAGAATGGTTCAATACCTTCTTAGGCTTTTTCAACACTTTATGCCTAATTAATGAAATGTATTCTTGTACTCAAAATCAATGGCTTTGCCTCACTGATGATTTTTTTTTTACTTCAAGCACCACAGTGTGCTAGATTAACGTGAGACAGTTTTTGCACCAAGGCCAAGGAGGAATTTGCTTAACAGGCTGTGAATCAGAGAAAATAATAATACGGCTAGATTGTCATGCCAGATTGGTGTGAGGCTGAGGTTTCTCTCTCCTCTGCAGGCTCTCTCTGCTGTAAAGCTGCTGCTGGCTGCCTTGGTGTGGCCCTCAGCAAGTCACAGTCCTCTCCCAGAGAGTACAGCCCCGCCGGGTGGCCCCCAGTGCGACTCACAGCCCCGGTTTCTGGCACTGTGCAGGTGTCTGAAGCTGTGCTGGTGTCGGTTTCTGACGTGTGCTGGTGTCTGACGCTGTGCTGGTATCGGTTTCTGATGCTTTGCTGGTGTCTGACATTGTGCTGGTGTGGCTCTGAGCCGCGGTTTCTGACGCTGTGCTGGTGCCTGACACTGTGCTGGTGTCTGATGCTGTGCTGGTGTCGGTTTCTGACGCTGTGCTGGTGTCGGTGTCTGATGTTGTGCTGTGCTGCTCATAATACATTAAAGGATTACGCTCTTTTAAACGGGGGGTGGGAGAGTGGGCCGCTCCAGGGTTTGATAAGACATTCTCTCAAGGGCTGGCAGGCTTTTACAGGGAGGAATTACAGCTCATCCTTCCAGCTGGCAAGAGATCTCAGGGGTCTGAGCGCAAGCCTATCAGCGCTGGCCAGGTAAAGCAGCCGCTGCTATAGGTGCGTTCCGGAGGTAGCCAGAGAAGGGAAATGGCCAAGAGGTGAAAGACTCACTGAAAAAAAAGAAAAAAAAGGAAGAGCCTGTTTCGGCTGCTTTTACCATACAGATCTCACCTCTCCGGGAAAACTACAGATCACCATTAGGAGTTATATCTTTTGTTATAAATCTGTCCCAAGAAAAAGCCATTGTTGGCAGAATTCTGAAAGGGTCATCAGGCTAAGACTAGACTTTTAATGTTTTCCAAGTGCAAGTTACAATCACTTCAAAACTGTACATTTCTGGAATGCGCTCATATCCATGAAAACAGTCTGCCTTTAATTCAGCACCCAAATCCTTTCAATCCATCCCTGAAAACACTTCACATTCAAAATAAAAGGATTTTCAGAAAAATGCAGACTTATTCTCTCTGTCCATCCCCGCATCTGTAAAAACAGACGATAACCTGCAGGAGATCCTGAGGCTGTTGCAGATTCAATAACAGCCAGATGACATGGTCTCAGGCCGGCCGTTTGACGGGCCCATTAGCGGGGCTCAGGAGAACAAAGCACAGCTCATGTGATGTGATGGGAAGACTAAAGCAGGGTGAGATTCCCCTGGCTTTGACACATATGAACCGGCTCCACAGCGGGATTCTGAGTGCTATGACAGCACGCAGTGACTGAATGAGGAGAACAAAGCTCAAAGTCAAACTGCTGGAAGCACTGTGATGTTTTCCAGATTGGCAGGGCGTGGTTAGAGGGCAGCACGAACAGAAGGTTTGCGCCTCTGTCTTCCACTGACACCAGTAACTGTGTGTGTTTTCCCTTTCAAACGAGACTAAAGATTTTTGTGAGGTTTGACCTGGCGCTGTAGTCACTAATATCCACTTTGGCTGAATACATATGGGAAATGAATGAGGCTCACAGTGGTTTGTGTTGGATATTTACTATGTGGCTCAGTGTTGAGCTGAAGGGAAGAGCCCCCGCTAGGGCCTGCCCAGGAGGAACAGAATCCACCAGCAGGGCTGCGTTTGACTCTGTCCATTCTGGGACAAATTTGAGCATAGTGATCTCTCACACACACACACACCTTGATGGGAAGGGCCAGACAAGGTGTAATAAGCTGATGAGAAATGCTTCACATTGTCCCCTGCCTCTCCCAACACAAGTGTGGGAGGCCCTGAGGGTGGGGTCATGTGCAGTGACAGAAGGGGTCCTGACCTTAAGAACCTCACACTCCAACCCCTCAGGGCCATGGATACGAGGAAGCAACAGCTCACAGAGCACTGCTGTAACGCAGCCAGAAGCAGCGGTAATATTTCCACCTTCCTTATCTGCTGTTAAACAATGATTGGTGAATCAATAAGGCTAATGCTGTGTATGCATGTTCCCAGCTCCTTTATCACCAAATTCCATACTCGGCTCGTTTGGCCGCTTGTGCGTAGCAGTAAGTGTACTGTAACCGGGAACATTTTAGCACTGAATACCTTGCCAACCATAATCATGTAGAGACTGAAAGGGGTTATTTGCTAGGTTTTTCTTTTGTACAGGTCTAGCTCTAGTTAAGAATAATGATCTCAAAAGGTGAGAAGTTCATTGAAACATTTTGTAAAGGCTATTGTATTATAGTACAGATAAGGCTAACTGTGTTAGAAAAAGTTTGTTATGCTTGTTCCCATGGTTGTTCTGATGCCTGGGCCAGTGTCTCACCAGTACCGGTCTCCTGATGTTGAAAGGAAACACCCTGGGCTTAGACTTTGGTGCTTTGGACTCAGTATGGTGCCCGGGGAGCGTGCGGGTGGAGGGGGGGGTTCTCTCTTCTGTATGGCGCGTTCTCTCTGGTATAATCCGTTACTCGACCCGCTTTCATACCAGAGAGCGGCAGCGCCAGCAGCGGCACACTCAGCCCCTGTCAGACCTGAATAATGGATAGCTGAAACCCGCAGGCCAGGATGGCGCTATGGGTGAAAGTGCTTCAGTAAGTGCTCTCTCTCCCAGTGCTGGTGGCTGCATGTGTTCTAGTGTCACGTACAATTTGATCACCTCTTTCCTTTCCCACCCACCTCAAGTATCGATATTACATTGACAGGTTTGTTCATGATTATTTGTGTCTGAGACAATTAGGTGACCAGAGCCAACATTTTCTAGAAAAATAATTACAAATAAAAAATCCTTTTTTGAAAACACTTTTCTGACATGACAGCCCCCTTCTGGCAGTCCCACACAAGTCATATATCTGTGCTGGGTAAACACAGTGTAAATGGGCCTTGGGGTAGGATAAGACCAGCATCTTCCCTGATATGATTTCAAGACGGAATTCAGTCTGGAGGAACAATAAGGCACACTGTGTGACTCCACGGTTCACATTTCCACGGCTCTGCTTACAGGGAAACACAGCGGCCCCTGCACTCCTGTCAGCAGAGGGCCATGCCAGCACACAGCAGTGGAATGCCACTGGTCACTGAAACCTTCGGTTGCCTCGGTTACATCTGAAGACAGCGGGTTAATTTGTTGTGCAATGTGAAGGATGCAGTGGGTGTTTGGGGGATTTCCATGCAATAACTGGGCTTAATTTACTCCTCTTCCTACTGACCCTGGACCTGACAGAACCAACACAGCCTCTTTTCCAGCTCTCATTAACTTTCAGACAAGAGGAGAACTCACAGTCTAACCATGAAGTGGAAATCCCCGGGCTCACAGACACAACAGCTCTTAGCTCACAGAGCAGTCATTAAATAGCTAATTAATCTCCTCAACCTTTTGTCTGAATTCCTAATAATGAACAGAGGTTAAAAGAAGTGGCAGATCTGAGCATGTTAACTATTGCTTTTTTTCCCTGAAACTCCTTAAAAAACAAAAACAAACCTCAATCCTCACCTGGGGTGAAACAAGAAGCTGGAAGGCACAGCCATCCAACCCAGGCACAAAAACACAGGAGCATTAGATGTTAGAACAGGTAAAGGGATAGTTATGTTTGCCCCTATTGGTGCACCTCTTTGTTTTGGATATACTAACTCAAGTGCTGAGTGGATTTTTCAACGACAGATGAAATCAGGCACTGCGACATGGAGACAAACCAAAGACAAATTGCCCATCCCAGAGCGGGTCAGTTGATGCCTTTGTGCCGGAGGCCTGTTGAGATACAGAGACGGTGTGATAATGCCATACAGCCAGATTCCAGGAACACTGCAGCACGCCTCGGCTCCCTGAAAGCGCTTTTCAAGTGGCAGCCTGACCTTCCTCTGCCGGGAAGCATGCGCTGGCCATTGGGCACGGCATCGCTACACACACTCCACTCCACTCCCAGCCCAGCACAAAAGTCAAACATAACCTCCCACACAAGCGTAAGGCAATACTCAGTTTCTCCCACAAAATCCACTTGTGACCGAGCTTCACCTGGATAAGGTGTTGTTTATTGTGCCGTCCTTGAAAATGTTTTACCATTATTATACCTGTTCATTCAATGTTTTGCTGTTTTTAGCCTGGGAGGAACAGCCAGCTTTGCCGACTGCTTGCAGGGTGATTCAGTGCAAAGCCTTCCTCCCCTCACCCTGGGTGAGGTGTCCACGCTGTGGGCCTCTCCCTAGCTGCAGAGAGAGGTGGCCAGAGGGTACATCTCCATTCAACTGAGAGAATGGTTTTCCCACTGCTTCTAATTACAGATGCCACAGACACAAAGACACAAGTGTGAAGGCATGTGAGGAAATGTAATAATTTTCTGGAACAGAAAGCTGTTTTCTGATATCACAATAGAGCTGCCCTCACTCCAGAGAAAATACACCTGAATCAATGACACCAGGTCACAAACGTGTGGTAATTATGCAATAATCCGATTAAATTTAATTACTAACTTTCGTACAATAGGGGGTAATGGCTAATTAGTCCTAAGCTGTATTTGCATTCTGAAGATGACCACCTAATTGAAGAGCAGGCCAAGACCACCCAGCTCACTTTGGAGGTGGCCTGGTTTATGAGCCGTGACCTTGGGGCCATCTGCTGCAATCTGCCGGAGAGACTGCGGTTTCAGCCCGGTTCAGCTGAGAACACTTAACCATCACTCTCACCGCACACCAAGCAAACGTCCCTCTCTGCGAGACTGAGCTGAAGGTTCTCCAGCTTCAACAGCTTCAGCACAAATGTGATCCCCCACAGGGTATTGTGGAAAAGTATTTTCTTATAGCAGTTCCATAACTTACTAGTGATTTTTTTCCTCCTGCATATTGCTCCGCGATTGGAACCGATCAGCGACACATGTGTGTGGAGGCTGGCTGCAGGCTGATGGAGTTGCAGTCTGGGCTCAGCACAGAATGGGCTGTAAATGCGAGGAATTTGGTCATGAACAGAGGGAGAGATAATGGGGACTAAGAAAACTCATAAAGCAGTGGGCTCAGCTCCAAAAATAACACCCTGACCAAGCCCCCTGTCTGTCACAGCTACACACAGTGCACACACAGAATGTCTTAAGTCCATCAAACATGAGGTCATTCCAAGGCAATGGCTTCCTGCTTAATGGCTTTCTTCATAAACACCTTGTTTTTTTTCTCTTGGGCTGAAGGATCTATTTTTATATTTCATGTATGTTTTTTTCGGAAACTCTTCCACAATTCCCCCAACACTGGGAGTGTGTGCAGGTATGCTTAGTTCAAAAAACGACTCAGATGATGTATAAAGCACCTGCAGAGGATTTTGCCTTCAGTGGTCTTTGTCTCTTCATCATCATATAGAAGGACTATGATCGCAAATGATATGAACATTGTTTGGAAAGATGATTTATCAGCATCAAACCCATGACCTCTAAATGACATGTGAGTGTGGAAGCTCATGCTGGATCAACACGCCTTTTTTTCCTCCCCAGTTCTCAGCTCTTGGGATTACAAGACATGTTGATATAATATAAAACTGCTCCATGGGTGTAATGGATTCGTTAACTGCAAACGATCAAGGGAAACCCTCCCTGTGAGGGGAACACACAGTCCCAGAGCTGCCGGAAAGAAATACAAATAAAAATCCTTGAGGAAGGAAGTCATTATTTAAGCACTTCCTTATCAGCCAGAGACATGAAGCCCATCAACGCAAGAGGCCCACAGACTGGACACATCACTCAGCCATGGAAGAAAGATGCACAAACTGTCTGTTTAAGGAAATGAAATGTTCAGTGTTTTGATTTGTGATTTATAGGGTGCACATTAGAAAACTGGTTCGTGTTTTTGTGGTAGTCAGACAAATCGAGGAACTGATACAAATCTTTGTGAAGAGGATGGTGTTTCTAGCTCCTGCCAGGCAGAAATACTTTCAGGATCGCAGCCCTCATGTGTTGACCTGTTATGTCTACTCGTAAATTCACTCACAGTATTACACGGAGATACAGATATCAGAAGCATGGATTTCCTTGTAAAAGGAATCTCACAAGAGCATTCTCCCCCAGTGGAGATGGCTTGCCCTTTTAATTTTCTTGAACATTCTTAAGTCCAAACCCAAACGGCTCCGCTCAGGTACAGGTACGGTGTACACCTGTTAGAGGATTCAAATTGTGCCATTGTGAGGTGTGCACCTGCTTTATTTTTCCTTCAAGATTGTACAGGTATAGGGGGCAGACATTTTCAACTTGTGTGAAAAAAACACTGTAATTTTCTGGAAACAAGACATATCTGTTCTTCCAGTGATTGCAGCTTTTCCCAATGTAATTTCACATCATGTGCAAGTAATTGTTGTTTTTGCTGAAGAGGAAAATGAAGGTGAGATTGATGTTTGATTTCTCAGACAGGGACTCCAGGGCCCACAGCACAGAAAGCAAATACAATCCATATGAAGCAGTCCAGACCCTGCAATCCCAGCAATTACCTCAGAGCTCACACACACTGCAATGGTGTAAGAGGGTGTCGAGACTGCCTTCTCTAACTCTAACGCTAACCCTAACTCACACACACTGCAATGGTGTAAGAGGGTGTCGAGACTGCCTTCTCAAACACACCCTTGCTGATTAGTCTCAACATATTAAAGTCAAGTGTCCCTATCTCAAAATATGGCTATAATACCTACTGTCCAATGTTAACCTTCAAGAAATGAGGCTTGTTAAAGCACAACAATCAAGATGTTAAACTTTATGATGGGTTGTTCCTCCAAACAAGATAATATTTCCTGCTGCACAGCTCAATGGCCTTGTGAGGTTTGGTTTTATCCATAACTGTGCCAGGCTAACACATTCTCATAAAGACTCACCCTGTTTATTACTCCGTTATCTGATTCCTTTCACACCACACAAGACGCAAAACTGTCTACTAATAAAGTCGTCATAATTGAGGCACTGTTTACCAAACATCTGGACCTGGGGAGTTGTGATAGTTTCACTGCCAGCGAGCTTCTGTGCATTTCCAGTGCGCTTGTAATTATGCATGTATTTTTACTGTCTCTCAGTCCCACAAGCCCAACTTGTGGCAAATACTTGGGAATGTACATATTACTTGTGTGATAGCGCTCTCTGCTCGTTTTTCAGAGACAGCTATTAAAGAGGTGGAGTAGGAACGACAGCAACGATGAACAAACAGATTTGGACAAAAAGCAAGCGCGCAGGAAGACTGCCACGGAGTCACCTTTTATCAGCGACAAATGCAGATTTTTTGTTTTGACTTAACATTTCAAACGATGAAAATTTTGTTGCAGCCCCCAGGCCGCTACATGAAGTTAAACATCGAAATTCACGGAGTGATCGCTGACTTTCAGTGGAAAACTACACAGGTAATGATTTATGACGGCGGGTGAGCCAGCCAAACGCTGAGTGACATCTCCGCCTTGTGGTAGTACCTCTGGAGATCTGGTAATGCTCCACCGCATAAACGCCGTTTTTCCCCTCCCAGCTAGCCTTCATTTGCAGTGTTGAAAACAATCCTTCAGTACGGCTCCATAATCCCTGCGAAGGATCCCGGCGCCTTGAGTGAGAGCGCTGCTGATAAATGTATTAATGATTAATATCTATTTAGCGAAGCGACTCGCCACCTCTCATCACACGCATACCTGCGGCTACTGTGGTGCTCCTCTCAGCTCTTCAGTGCTGGAAACGAGCTGTGATGCATAGGGCGTTTTCTCCCTGTAGGACTTAATGTATATCACTAGTCCCATAGACACTCAGTCAAACTAACTTGATTTTTTAAAAACAGATTTTTCGAGTGACAGAGGTTTTTAAATATTTCGCGCACACATGCGAGCAGTGCGTACCACAAATCTGCACATACAGGACAGCATATTACGATTTCTATTCCTTCATCTGGATCAGCTAAATGTACACGCTAAATTTGTACAACATGATTTAGATGTTTAAACTGATTTATGGCGTCAATTGATATAGAATCACATATTTCTTACATATGGATACAGTGTAACGAAATTGGGTTAATCTTAAATTATTTTGTTATTTGGAGAATAACTGCAACTGCTTAAATTAAATAAATAAATACGCTATATCAATTAGCCTACTTAACTAACAGGGAACGTTTGGCCCGCGGATGTTAAAAGTACGTATGGGCGCTTATTTCCGAAGGGATGCAGTGCTGAGCCAGGTTGAGGGAGGGAGAAATGTGGGGAGTTGAATTACACAGATTTCAAACTCTTTCTTTTCTCCGCTCTCAAATCCTGCCTCTTCCTGAACAGCGGGGAGGGAAGCCAAATGCGAAATTATGCATGCAGGTTTGGTGGAAAAAAGGGGCAAAACGTAGTCGTGGTCACGGTCTGCAGATCTGAGAGATAACCCCGGGACGTTAAATCTCTCTTTCTACTTAACCAAAAGCGCTAGCGTGCGATTTCAGAGCGACGCGTTTTTCAATCAGCGCTTTGAGCCCGAGTCAGCGGCTGAGCCTTACCTGCGTGCGGAGCTGAAGGACTTCGCTTTGGGAAACCCAGGCTTTTCCTGAACAGAGAGAGGAGAACTGGACTGCACGCCGTTGGGTTCGGTGGTTTTGAATGGGTCAGCGGTACTGTGACCTGAATCTGCCCGGATGGGATGTACAGTGAGTTTCATTTGTTGTGAAGACGATCTGCTACAGATGCCTTTCGATCGACATGAGGAAAAGAAAAAGGAAGAAACGAAGCTCTTATCAAAGGTAAGGAAACGGAATCTGAGATTGTGGCAGGAGTTCGTACGAAAGAGGTGGTGGAAAAGTCCCCGAGTACACGGTTTGAACTTGACAATGAATTAAACCGCAGTCTGCGAAACGCTGGGCAGCATGGGGGAGCGTGGGATGGGACTTTGTTTACTTACCTTAACCTGGCGCTGCAAGAGACAATAACCTGCCTATTGTGTGTTTCAAACGCGCTTTTACGCGAAGAAGGTTTCATCTTTAAAGCAAGTTTAACGCAGAAGTTCAAACAGCCTGTCACCCCTTTGAAACAAGTTAGACCCCCGCAGAAATACCTGAGCCGCACGCCCGTTCAGGCAGTAACATTTTAACACATAACAGTGGACACGCAGATCAAACATCACAAAGCAAACCACTTAACTCTGAATAGCATTATTTGTACCATATCTTTTGTGTTAGTGATGAATTTATATCATATACTGCACCAAGGTCTCTTTTGTCTAGCAATATGAGAGTTGGAATAAAAACTAAAAAGCCACATTACACATTCTTGACAAGTTTATTGCAAGAATTTTCTGGTGTGTGTTTGATGCTCTTGACATTGTTTACCATTTACCTACAGTATTTCGCTGTTTGGCTGAATCATGCTGCGCACATGTCTAAAATACTTTGTTGGCAGTCAGGCCTGTGTTTACCATCGCAGTGCGAACGGTGTTAATGGCAGACACTTAATAATAGGGGAATCTAAATCATACCAGGAAAAACTCCGTTTCTGCATGAGTTGTTTTATAGTTTAAAAATACAAGCGAGAGCATTGATTGATAAGACACTTTGCATCTGGTGAAAATAAGAGAACATGTCTTGACTATAATTACGATGAACTACGGGAGTTGTAATGAGACTTTCTACATGAACCAAAATAGCTCTGAACAGGGATTTAAAACACGGTGCAGAGAACCATGCCTCTACATCATATTGTTTATCGGACAACCACATCATAGCGTGGCAAGTTTAATAACACACGGGAAAATGGGTACATGTCAGCTGCACCTGCGCGGTGCCCTGAGTCTATTTACGGGTTCAGAATGCTGTCTTTGAAGACGAGCCATGAAAGCCCGTCTCTTAGCATTGTGCCCGTTTGTGCTCCTCTGGGTAGATCTCAGATCAGACGTGCTTTTTGTTATGTTTGCAAATAAAATTCTGAATGCAGTCAATGAATGAAGTATCAGACAAAGTCCATCATGAAGCTATTTACCCCATGATTGTAGGCAGCAGTGTGGTGTAGTAGTTGCTGGCTTGATTTCCTGCTGGGGCACTGCTGTTGCACCCTTGGGTAAAGGTGCTTAACCCAGAATTGCCTCATTAAATATCCAGCTGAATAAATGGATAAAACTGTACCCTACGTAAGTCGCTGTGGATAAGAATTTCTGCTAAATGCCAATAATGTAACAGAATGTAATGTAATGAATGTGTGTCCCAGGTGGCTCTCACTGTCCTGAGGTCAGTCGTTCAGCCCTGGGTCTCTGTGTTCTTCCACACAGTGCTGGTCTGCAGCGAGGGGTCAGTCCCAGCTGAGAGCTGTCTCCTAGCAGTGCACTTCAGGAGAGCTGGAGCATGCTGGGGTTTGATGGGCAGTGCTCTAATGAAGGACGCGGCCATGCTGTGTGGGCAGGCCAGGGGCTGGGTGGTGGGGGGTTGGGGGGGGGAGGGGGGGGCTGGAGGTGGTCTGCGGCTGTCGTCTGGGCCACAGCAGGGGGGGTGAGGGAGGTCGGGGTGAGGAGGGGAGGTGGTGAGGGAGCAACAGGGTCTGCTTTGTGGTTCAGGGCTCAGGGGAGTAGTGAAGGTCTCTGGAGGAATGTGACCACAGACCTGGGCTCTGATAACCATCTCTCACCCACATACGCAGAGGCTGAGGCTGACCGCACCAGCCCTGACGCTTTGGGTGCACCCAGCTGGGTTGCACAAAAGTGTGTGACTTCCTGCCTTTTCTGATGAATGGGAATATGTAACCACTCATGCAGCAAGCGACAGGTGAGGTGAATGTTACACAACATTTCCTGCACTGTAGTGTAACGGCTGCAACCAGAGTTCGGCAGTTACAGCAGTGAATTGAATTCATTGTGGGACAGTCTTTCATGTTGGCAGGCACGTTTGCTTTTGGTTTTGCCCCGAGAGCAGGTGACCCCCATAACATCACAGCTAAGCTCCAGTGTGGTGTTACCGATGTCAGTTCAGGTCACACAGTTGGGCTCAACAGGGCTTGCAGTGAGGTGCTATTCTGTCAAGACAGTGAAAATAATTGTACCACCAGTATCCATGCAGTTCATTTATCCAGAGCCCCGGGAGATGCTCAGAAATGCAGTGCGTGTGTTATTTTGTAACGTGCCGTTGAATGCGCATTTCGGGGGCTCTGGGGGCCTGTGTGCAGCTCTTTTACCCCTCTGATCTCTTCCTCTGGGAGTGTGAAGGCAGGCCCTCTTTGTCTCATCTCGGCTAAGAAGCTTCAGGAAGAGAGGCCGCTCCGCAGTGTTGCTGTGCTGGGGCTTCAGCTGGCGTGGAGGCCCGGTCAGCTCTGGGCATGGGGACCCCGCTGGGCACTGCAGCGCTAACTGCATGGAGCTTCCTGTTGTTAAACTAATCGGGAGCATTTGAGTGTAATTTGGCAATTGAGAAAACACACAGCAGCCATGTTGCAGCTAAGAGAGGCAGGCCAGGCACAGCCTTTATTGATTGCGTTCCTTGGCTGTACATGTAGCCACAGGGCTAGGTGTAACAGATCTCACATCAGTGAGAGATTAAGCTCTGTCTTGTGTTAGATATGTCATTGGCTTTGGGAAGCTTGGATTACATCGGCCATTCATGTAGATGTGCAGATAGAAACACTGGCAGTATTTACAGTGTGTGTGTGTGTGTGTGTGTGTGTGTGTGTGTGTGTGTGTGTGTGTGGGCACAGAGCCAGCGCCTTAACACACTGACTCCTAATTATTACAGCCGTGTTCCTTTGTTCCTCAGCGGTAATCACCTGGGGCGGTATGCTGGGTGTGTTAGTGTGCGCGCATGTGTGTGTGTGCGTGTGTATGTGTGTGTGTATGTGTGTGTGTGTGCGTGTGTGTGTGTGTGTGTGTGTGTGTGTGTGTGTGTGTGTGTGTGTGTGTGTGCGTGTGTGTGTGGTGGCCTCTGCAGGCGTTACACTGAGAGGCGCGCCTGGGCCTGAAAACACCCCATTCTGCAGGTGAGCGGGAAGAGACCGCTGGGAGTCAGAGGTTGCTGGTTCGATTCCCCACTGGGGCACGGCTGTTGCACCCTTGGGCAAGGTACTTAACCCACAATTGCCTCAGTAAATATCCAGCTGTATAAATGGATAAAACTGTAACCTATATAAGTTGCTCTGGATAAGAGTGTCTGCTAAATGATGATGATGTAAGGTGATGTATATGGTGGTTAGGATATGATTTAGTGTCTGGACGGCAGTGCTCAGGGCTCACTGCCTTCTCTTTGCAGGGCTGTGCTGACAGGAGATGTTGCTATTCACTTTCACTAAGCAGCACCGCAGTACTGTCAGCCGAACGGTCTTATCTGAGTCCTAGGTTTGGAGATTGAAATAGAAATATGAAATATGAATAACAACATGCTGTAGGCATAACTAAATGAAAACCTTTAAATCTATCAAAAGCCAGTAATTTTCAGGAATTGTAGACTTAATTAAGAAAAAATTTGGTTGTTAAGAGAAGTGATATTCTGTGGAAACGTTAGAGACAATTCCCTTTCAGTCGCTACAACAGCAGTAACTTCTGATCCTCATTGAGCAGTAGTTCCTCAGTGAAGCGCTTGTCCGTCTGTCTGCAAACGCTTAGCCTGCTGCCATCAATCAGAGACAGCTCCCAAATCTTCTGAGCAAACGTGTGTTTCCTTTCATCCGTCTTCTGGAAATAAATCAGGCAGACAGGGCAGGCGAGGTGGGGGGGGGGGGATGGGGGAATTCCAGGGATTTACGGGAGGGCCAGAGACCACAGCTACCTGCATCAGGTGTCCCACTGGGAGGAGAGCTGTTTTTGTTTTTTTCTCTAACCTGCGGTTGAAGAGCATGAAAAGATTAGCCGTCACTCCTCAGCGTTTCCCTCCCTTTGTGGCACGGCACCACACAGCTAAACAGGCTGAGTATGGCATGCCCTGACTTCCGCTGCTCGACTTGTATGGGCGAAATTATTAATAATAGTTTTTAAGTGTTATTATTGCTACTCATTCTTTCGGCTGACACGTTAATGCAAGGCAATTTACAAATGCTGGAAGTGCTGTGGAGGCCGAGGCCTGTGTTCCCTGCTCAGCGGAGCCGCGGAGGCTGCCGCAGGGCACGGCAGGTACTGATCTCTCTCTGATTTACAGCACTGTTTCCCGCTCCTGCGTCTTCAGCGGTGTCGCCCTCGCAATAAGATAACTATAACATGGTAAAAACAGCGTGTTATTTAGCTTTCAGTCCTTGTTGTGTGATTCATTTTGCCGTCTCTGCAGTGCGTATGGAGAGGAGCATGCTCTGGCTGGCTGTGTGTTTTTCGTGGTGGGTGTGGAGGTCTTGTCTGCCCTGCCAGCTTGTGAGGGGTCTGTTAGCACCTTCGTGAGACACATTCCCCTGTCAGAGAGCCCAGCCCCCCCCCTTCTCTGCTGTCACTCTCTCCGGAGTCGGCACACGCTCCCCCCCACTCACCCCGCCCCCCATTCGCCGTCTACACATTTTCCAATGGGTGGGCGAGTGAGCAGAGAACGCCTGTGTGAGAGGGAGTGGGAGGGGGCATTGGAACAACTTGAGCCCCCTCCCAAGAGGTGTGCACCCCATTCCCCTCCCTGGCTCTTTGCTTTCGTTGGCTGATGAAGGCTGTGTCTGTTCCCCAGGGGGAAAGCTCAGGGTTATTTTTAGATTTCATCTTCATATGAACCCCCCCCCAGGGCCACACAAACATGTTGCTGGGGTAGATCAAAGCCTACCTGTCAGCTGCTCCCATCTCCTTCAGAACGTGGGTTACCTGTTTGTGTGACAGGGCAGAGGTGGAAAGGCAGGCCTGTCCAAGCCACTCTCACTGGCCTTTCAGAGATGGGGGGGAAAGACCGAGAGAGAGAGGGGGAGAGAGAGGGAGAGAGAGAGAGAGAGGGAGAGAGAGAGGGAGAGAGAGAGGGAGAGAGAGAGGGAGAGAGAGAGGGAGAGGGAGAGAGAGAGGGAGAGAGAGAGGGAGAGAGAGAGGGAGAGAGAGAGGGAGAGAGAGAGAGAGAGGGACAGCCAGTGAGGTCACCCATAACAAAACACCAATTCCACTTCTGTTTGTGATTGTTATTAGAATTGTCCTATTTTGTGATAACATTCCAATTCTGTTCAACATAATTGTCCCTTTTTTATGTGTGTATGTATGTGGCTTTGGCAATAATGTTGTTGTAATGTTCATGCCAGTAAAGCTTTCTTGAATTGAATTGAATTTAGAGAGAGAGAGAGAGAGAGAGAGAGAGAGAGAGAGAGGAGAGGAGAGTGCTGGGCTGGTCCCCCTCCTCTCTGCGTGAGGGCCATTGTGTAACACTCCTGGCACCTGGGCTTCTAGAAGGAGGTGGCTGTTTATTTGTGAAAGGAGCATAAAAAGGCCTGTGAAATGGTACGACTTAGAGGGGGATTTTACAGCTTATGAGTTCCCTTTGAATCGCTTACGTGAATAGAGATTGTTATGGGAAACACTGCTGGGGAGTTACCAAAAAGGGGAAAACGGGTAGCCTAAAGCTATGTGTGGGGCGCATAATGGACAGGAAGTAGGCGAAGATGAAGGCAGTGTTGCCACACAACATTAATTAATAAACAGAGATGTCTCTCAGCGAATGGATGGGTGACTGAGTGCGTGAGCGTGTTTTGAAGGCGCTGTCTGTGGGGAGCGTTCTCAAATGTTCCCAGGCCGGCTCCCACGGTGAGAGGGGATGTTGTGTTTGGCAGTCCTGTGCCAAAACGCGGAGCTGTGTTAGGTAAACCCACATCTGGCGAGTGGAGCCTGCCAGCACAGAAAGCAGAGCCGCTTGCGCTGTGACCCGCGGACCTGGCGGAAGGTGTGACCCGCGGACCTGGCGGAAGGTGTACGCTCTCTGAGGGTTATTAGTCTGAACACCAGCCATGCCAGACAGCTTTGGCTGTTTATTCCTCTCTGTCTCTTGACCTTTTATTTGCTCCTTTGAAAACAAACATCACGCAGATTACCCAATAATGTCCAAACAAAGAGGCATATGTCTGGTTCTGGTGCATGGTTTCTGTCTCTGTGCTTTACTGTCATTAAGCGGGGATTTGACTCTTGGTTTGGTGTTTACTACCATTAACATCTTTTTGTCTTGGCCCTGCTGTTAATAACAGCTCCGTGTGCTGCATCCTAGTTTTTTAAAGCAGGCTTCTCATCAGCAAAATGATGTTCAACTGTATTTACATCAATGGAAGGAATACTGTAGTCTGATCAGTTTTGATTAGGCCGATCATCCATCCCACAGTTATGTTAAAAAAAGCTTTCCCAATCTCTCTCTGTGCTTCTTCCAGAACAAACAGGTCTACCTAAGACACGCAAAGGGATCCCTCATTGCACTGTGGTGGCCCAGGCAGAGCAGGTCTACACATTACACTCCCTCACAGTCAATATGAGAGGAGTGACAGGCCCCTGGCAGGGTGTCCCCTAGATTCTGTAATTATCTGATAAGGTATGTGGAGGAGTGAAAGTTTCCCACAATCCCCTGCAACATTCCAGTGTCCCGCTGGCTCGGGGGAAACAGTGTGGCCTCTGTGCGGTTTCTCTGGCAACCCTGTCTCAGTCTTACCTGACAGCCACGGCCCCCTCTCCGGCCGCCGAGCCCGACCCCTCCTTCCAGGGTGCCCTGGTGCGAAGTGCCATTCCTGACCCGGGACGGCCCTCCCAAACTCTGGAGTTACACCTCTCTGGCGCCCGCTGCAGCCCAGTCCTCAGATTGAAAAACACTGCCTGCTCACGCTCAATACTCTGCCTGTTCTCGCACAATACTCTGCTGCTCACGCACAATACTCTGCTGCCCACGCTCAATACTCTGCTGCCCACGCACAATACTCTGCTGCCCACGCACAATACTCTCCCTGCTCACGCTCAATACTCTGCTGCCCACGCACAATTCTCTCCCTGCTCACGCTCAATTCTCTGCTGCCCACGCACAATACTCTGCTGCCCACGCACAATACTCTCCCTGCTCACGCTCAATACTCTGCTGCTCACGCACAATACTCTGCTGCTCATGCACAATACTCTGCTGCCCACGCACAATACTCTGCTGCCCACGCACAATACTCTGCTGCTCACGCACAATACGCTGCTGCTCACGCACAATACGCTGATGGTGCTTCAAGCTCCTTTCAAACGCTGCAGTCGGGGGAATTTAGGTTTGCGACAGCAGAGGTGTTTTCAGCGCTGAGTGAGGCATGATCCTCTGAGGACCATTCTAACTCATGTTGGTGATAACAGGTTGCCATTATGAATCATCTCCAATATAAACAGTTTACTGTGGGCAGACAGACTCTCTAATTCATCCTTAAACAAGGAATGCAGGGTGCACGGGAAAGCCCTTAAGCGGGGTGGTGGCAGTGGTTAAACTGATGAGGTGTAAAGAGGGTATAAAGAGTTGGTGGTCTAAACCGTCTCTGAATGTGTGTATTTTGCCCTGTCTTTGCCAGGAAAAGGAGCTAATGAATTTTGCTACTTTATGTGTGGGTGTGCATATTTGCCTATTTTATTTGCGCATTTATTTTATGATGGCAACAATTTCCAGAAAAGCACAGCACATGTAATTTTGTGGCTGTTGCTTTCAGCTGAACTGCTAGGCTGATAGATCTGGCAGAACAGTATTACATTACATTACGTTACCTTACATTACATTCATTTAACGGCCGTGTGTCCCCAGAGTGACTTCCAGCACAAGAGTACTGATACTCTTGACACTTTACACATGGGCCATTTTCACTTGCAGCAGTTTCCTCTCCGTGTGTGCTGTGCGGTGCAGTGCCTGAGGAAAGGGTGCATGCATGAGTATTTCCCAGCAGGCTGTGCTGTGTGTGCATGCGGGGGAGAAGGTGCACGGTGCATCGCGAGGCTTTGGTGTGAGTGAGGGCTGTGCAGACTGCAGGCAAACAGGGCTGTTTACTGTTCCTCTGTGGTGACATCTGGGCATCTGGCTGTGGGGGTGGGGGGTGGGGGGGTGCGAGGTGGCGGGCGCTTTGATGGGGGCCTCTGGCGTATGTGTGCTTCTTCCGGCCGGCCACTGAAACAGCGGGGGCACACACCCCAGTGAGAACACCAGTAAGGAAGGGGGTGAGAATGCTGTCGCGAGCCAGCAGAAAATGGCCACTCCCTCCTCGTGTTGTAACACAGGGAAAATAAGATCCTGTTTGCTTTGGAGACAAGATCAGAAAGGCCCTCTCACCAGCGCATCAGATCCCAAAGCGTTGCTCACAGGGAGAATGGGAAACACCGGGGACAGCTTCAGCTTCATGCTCCTTCATGAGAAGGAAATTCCAGGCCGATTCCTGATGTGTCAGAGTGCACTGGCGTGCCAGAGAAGAGTCAGAATGAAGCAATGATGGATATCTGATACCTGCTCATTAAGTGAACTCTGCCTTAATAACTTTAACTGACTTTTTGGATTGAGTGGAAAAAAAACAAAACATACTCCTAATGTTACAAAATCAAACGAAAATGTTTAAACTGCCTGTAGGGACTCGTAAGTGGCATGGAAAATTGCACAAAAGACTCTTAGCGTTGGGTTTCCTCCTTTTCAGCTTGGACGCTCGCGTGAATAGAGCGCGGTACAGGTGGGAAGGGATCGGTTTACCTGTCACCCACGCCTCATGACTTTAAATGCCAACGAACATCAAGGTGTCACCCGGCGAATGGAGAGTGCAGAGAATTTACTGTGTCCGTCCCTCAGTTTGTATGTGGAAGCAAACCGGCTGCCTTTTGCAAATTGTCTCTGGTCCACAAAAAAATAACCTTCAACAGATCAGAGCAAAGGAGCAGCTGGGGGCCAGGAGCAGCATGAATGAAACAGAAAGATATTTCTTTCAAATACGAGCACTCTGGACATTACTGAGTCACTGATGCAGAAATGGTCTCACAAAGCGAGTGTTTAAGAGAAGATTATGGGGTACAAAAGACATTAATGTAGTCACTTAGAACAGCTTTAATTCAGTTGGCATCGCTTTGAGAAAAGAACTGACAGGACAGATAAGAGACAAGAGAAATTGTATTCCCAGAGTTAGGGGGGTTTGTGTAGCCATTTTTGGAGAGCAGAATGCTGACCCAGTTTAAGCTCGAGGCCTCAGCTTGCCGTTAAACATGAATATAGCCCACCCTGGGTTACTGTAATTTGCTGAAGTTTCGCTTTATGTTGTATTTTTGTTTATACTTTTCTGCTCCAGGGATTTCCTTGTCTTGTGTCTGATACTTGGCATGGGGCATTTCCATATGTGCTTGGCAACCCAGAACTCCCATGGGGTGGCCAGCGGTCCAGGCCGGGCCTCCTCCATGGCTCTCTGCTGCCTCTGGCTGCCCTGCGCTCCGGTCTGGCTGCCCTGTGCCCTGTGCTCCGGTCTGGCTGCCCTGTGCCCTGTGCTCCGGTCTGGCTGCCCTGCGCTCCGGTCTGGCTGCCCTGCGCCCCGGTCTGGCTGCCCTGCGCTCCGGTCTGGCTGCCCTGCGCCCCGGTCTGGCTGCCCTGCGCCCCGGTCTGGCTGCCCTGTGCCCCGGTCTGGCTGCTCGTTCCCCGTGCTCTGTGTTAGTGTGGAGGACTGACAGTCCCAAACATGCTTAGCTGTTGTTTTTAGCTACTCTGTGTTAGTTTCTGTGTTTTTTGTGTCTTTTAATTGGAGGGGGAAGTCATGTGGTGATTGGGCAATTAGTACTTCAGCAGGGCTCAGCAAGGCAGTGCCGTCCAGGTCACGTGATGCAGTTTTCAGTGTTTTGAGAATGTTTTCTCCAGGGAGGTAAACCCCCCCCGACGCTCCCACCCCTCTTTGCCATGCCACATTTACTCTGAAGATACTCAGGAGGAAAACCCAGTGTTTTCTGTGTGTCCCAGAGACGTTTGTGACGAGGCATGCCTGCTGTTTCTTTGCCTTCTGTGGTTCCTCTGTTTCTGAAGGAAAGGATACCATACCACCATACATATTGTTAAATGGAGGGTGAGGTTTTAGGTGCCCTGGGTTTAATGCTTTTTAGACATATGTAGGAATGCTGGGTTTCAGTCATGTCATTGGTCACACAGTTTGATAATGGACGGTAGAGTAAACTGTAAGTTAAAATCACTCAACACTTTAGTGCTTCAGTGTTTTAATCAGGCAGGTATGATGATCTACTGGAAGATACAAGGCCACAGAGTCAGCAAACTTTAAGCCAGCGTGGCGAAGCCCACTCTGCCGTTGCCCTGGTCGAACACCGAGTAGAACTGACGGAGGAAGACGTCTCCCAGGACCCAGTAGGGCATGCCGTCCCTGTAGGTCTCGCGGGATGCCTCGATCCCGCTGCTGCAGTACCCGCTGCCGTCAGAGTCCTGCCGCCACAGACACAACATAGCACAGCAGCCTGTCAGTGTGGGGAAACTCACAGGACCTGTCTGTGGAGCAGCTCAGGGAAACTCCCTCACCGTCAACACGTAGGAGGAGGGTTCCAGGTGCAGGTGGGCTCCATTCATCACGAAGGTCAGGGTGGGAAGACTGCTTACAGCATCGCAGTTAAAGACGTACTAGAAACAGGAAGTGGAGGGGTTTTATGGCTACTGTTAGTCTTAATGTCGATTACTGTGTGCAAGAAATGGATTACAGATTAGAATAACGCTAAACACAGGACACAGTGCCTCTTCGACGGTCCTGCATATTGCAAAATATGGTATCCAGTGGTCTCAGGGCCAGCAATGATTAATTCATTGTGTTGGTGTGATGCTGCAGACCGTATGCAGGAATGGGGTGAGGGGTAGGAGCGACGCGTGAGTTGGTGTGATGCTGCAGACCGTATGCAGGAATGGGGTGAGGGGTAGGAGCGACGCGTGAGTTGGTGTGATGCTGCAGACCGTATGCAGGAATGGGGTGAGGGGTAGGATGCTGCAGACCGTATGCAGGAATGGGGTGAGGGGTAGGAGCGACGCGTGAGTTGGTGTGATGCTGCAGACCGTATGCAGGAATGGGGTGAGGGGTAGGATGCTGCAGACCGTATGCAGGAATGGGGTGAGGGGTAGGAGCGACGCGTGACCAGAGAGACAGGAGGGCAGCTCACGTGTCTGTTCTCGTTCTGGTCCTTGAAGCCTCCCAGCATCTGATGCAGAGTGTCGGCGTACTGAGGTGGGCAGGCCAGGAGAGAGGTACCTGTGTCCACGATGGCCGTGCAGCCGCTCTGACACCAGCCAGTGGCCTGGTGGTTCACCTCAAACCTGCAGGGAAGACACACTTGGTGTAATCTCACCACCCAGAATGGGTCATTCCCACTCTCTGGATGGAAAAAGCACTGCTTTTTCCACAGAAATGATACTGCTGCAATCATTCTCAGACGATTGGCCCTTTCCCTCATACAGTATTCGGTATAGGTGAAGTTATGAAATATGACAGAAAAAACCCAGGGTTGAAAATTATATGCAGTGTTAAATGGAATATTATCATTTCTCAGGCTCTGTAGTCTACGTAACTTAGTCTGTTAGATGGAGAGAGAGCTGTTTTATGAGGGTGGTTCTGTGTTTGTTGAGACTTTATGTTTGCTGATGAGTTGCAGCGTACAGCAGAGCTAGCTCCTATAGTGGGGGGCGGGGGAACTCACCCCTCAAACACCAGCTGCCAGTGGCTGTTCATTTGAACGGGGACCCAGTGGATCTCTCCTGTGTAGTGTGAGGGGTCTGTGCCCCCAAAAACCACCTCGCTGCCCCGCTCGGAGTTCCTGTTGGTGAGAGACAGAGGAGCTGATGCTACACTGCCGTAGAACACACGCTGCACTGTGTCCCACACATTTAAAACCATATCTTTGTCCAGTGTTTGTGTACTGCATGTTGTTGGGTCTCAGACTAAATGCAGTTTGTTGCAGTGTAATTAGGTGTCACACCTGCTCAGGTAGAAAGCAAAGACAGGCTCCTCCAGCAGGCCTTCCTGGATCATGGTGTCGACAATGGTCTGCTGGCTGGGCTTGTAGGCCAGGCCCATGAGACCGTCGTGCAGAGGCCTTGCAAAGTGATTCCCTGGCTCTGTGACACTCAGGCCGATCTTCTGGTCCGTGACGGTCACCCCACCAACCTGTGAGAGCAGGGTAGCAGAGTATATTCAGGTTTATGGCCCATTGATTGAGCAGATGCCGCTGTGAGGCAGGCAGGAGTGCTGTGCTCACCGTGACCGTGTCATAGCCGATGACCCCGGTCAGGCTGCCGGTGCCGTAGTGGATGGAGAAGGGATTCCCGTCGCTGTGGTACGTGGAGGACTTTCTGGGGTCGAACAGGGGATGGTATGCTGAAAGAAAACAAAGACTAATCCATCAATAGAGCTGAAACCTGAAACTGCAGCACAGTGAGGGCGGAGCCAAGCACAGATGTAATGCTGGCTGTAATTACCGCACATGTGCCGTGTCGTGGTTTTGATCCCTGTAGGATTCGGTGTGTAAGCGGCACTGCGTGTAATTGGAGCCCGAATTCCTGATTAAATGGGAAGCTGTTGTGTGATGGTTGGCCGGGTCGCCCGCCTCGCCCGGCTCGCCCGCCCCGCCCGGCTCACTGTGGCGGGCGCGGCTTACACCCGCGCACGTTCCTGGAATACTGCAGGTGACCTCGGACTCACAGCGTTTACACGGCTTCATTTATTTACAGTAACCCCTGCTGTGTTTTTAATAACGGTTCAGCGGGGATAAGGGAAGGCATTGTCCTCAGAGATTAATCTGGCACTTGTGGGATCCCTGAAAAGATCAGAGGAGCTGCCGTGTATCTGTCCCCTTGGCTGCTGCCGCTCTCTCAGCGGGGCTTTAAATAACCCGATAAACACGGGCGGGTCACGGTGTGGACAGGCGCCGCCGGGGCGGGCGTGTCTGTGCCATACTCACTGCAGGCCTCGCTCTTGCAGTACACAGAGTTGACCCAGAGCGTTGTGGAGCCCGTGTCGAAGTGTACATAGAAGGACTGTGGAGGGGTCCCCAAGCTGATTTTGCCGAAATAGGCCATCTGTAAAGAGCGCGGGACAGGGAGGCCTCTCAGTGCGGCTCCGTGGGTTTTACGAGTTGGCGGTGATTATATTTGAATTATGCACATTCTCAGAGCGACTGCAGGCATTACCAGTACTAAAAAGGTGTGTAAAGCGGAGCAGGACCCGCAGCTGAGGGCTGTAGCCTCACACACTCACGTCCTGCTGGTTGATCAGCCCCTCGGAGTACACTCCCTCTGCGCTGAACTGCTTGCTTTTCAGAAGCTCCTCCAGCATGCCTCTCTCCCTCAGCTCCTCGTACATCTCCTTAAACCTGAGCAGAGGAACCCTGTGGGAGCAAGGGCAGCTGAGGTGAGCTCACCTGCGGTCCAGCCCTCCTCCTGCCCCGCCCTCACCCAGCACCACGCGCCACTCCTCCTGCCCCGCCCTCTCCCATCAACACACACCATTCCTCCTGCCCCGCCATCTCCCATCACCACGTGCCACTCCTCCTGCCCCGCCCTCTCCCATCACCACACACCATTCCTCCTGCCCCGCCCTCTCCCATCACCACGTGCCACTCCTCCTGCCCCGCCCTCTCCCATCACCACGTGCCACTCCTCCTGCCCCGCCCTCTCCCATCACCACATGCCACTCCTCCTGCCCCGCCCTCTCCCATCACCACGCGCCACTCCTCCTGCCCCGCCCTCTCCCATCACCACGTGCCACTCCTCCTGCCCCGCCCTCTCCCATCACCACGTGCCACTCCTCAGAAAGTCCAGAACACGTGCACTCATCATGCTATCAGGACTCACGCTGTGCAGAGTTAAACAATGCACAGTGTTCGTTTTCTGTGATTCCACACACGCTTTTAGACGACGTGGTGGATTTTGCATGATGTCACGGAGCTCACCTGATGAGTCCCTCGGTAAGAGCGAGGCAAAGGAAGCCGAAAACCAGACACTTCATCATGGCTGTGCAGTCGCAGTTGCAGTGGTGGAGGTGGCAGTCACGGGCAGGGCAGGCGGCTTTATATCCCCGATCGCAGCTCCCTCTGCGATCCTTATCAGCTCTTATCCCACAGGTTTCAGCTGAAATCTGAGACCTGTTATACAAACTGAAGTGCTGAATGTATGATATGGAGCCTCACATGAAAGTCTTTCAACATGTTGATTCAGCTTTTTATGTGTGCAGCATTAGAGGCAGATAATCTCATTATCCAGTTTTCAGTGAATTATTTGCAATCAACTCGATAGCGGCCTCATTTGTGCCCGTCAGTGCAGTGTTAATGAGCTCCTTGTTTGCATAATGTTAAGTTTTTCTGCACTTATAATCAGTGGAGATAAGAGGTACTCAGAATCACTGGCCCCTGCTCGAAGAAAGGGACAGTCATTTGTTATGTATAAAGTCACATTAAGTGACCTTCAGTGCAGCCGGTGCCGAGCTCTGTCTGATAGGAAACACCAATGTGCAATTACTCTCTGGAGAATCTACTCATGCCCTGTGGCCATTAATGATTCAAAGACAAAACTGATGAGGGATATGAATCTGCATGCCGATTGGCGAAATAAGGCCCTGCTTTTAATGCCTCTGTGTTTTAATTGGATCTGTAAGGATCTGTTCTGATTCTGCTGGAAAGTCATTAGGAACCAGAACAAACAGGTCACGGATTTGAGTGTTACTTCACTCTTCATTTCTGTGTAATGATCTTTCGTCTTGAAGTGAATGCAGGTCAGACAGTGTTACCCCATTTTACAGTGTAATTCACTTGTATTGCGATTGGCTGAAGATAGGACTGACGGCACACCCTATTAAAGACTCCATATTTATTCATGTTTGCATGCCAGCTCTTCACAGCCAAAAGAAGGCGTAAGATGGGTTTGGTTTAAGTCTAGATGAACAACTGGATTGTGACTGTGGAGACACACATGCATGAAAGTATTCCAGGAAAAAGCAAAACCTCCAGGAATTAGAGTCACTGCCGTAGATCCAGTCACAGTAAAAAAGTGTGGAGCGTAGTTGTTTTTGTAGCGGTGAAGCTGCATGAAATTGCAGGTTTCAGATTCCAATGTCTCTGTTTTAACAACAGTCACACACTCGCAACATAATGCTTCTCTTAGTAGTCTTTCTTAAAGGCTAATTCTGTTGAATGAGTTCACAGGGAGAGTAAAGGTACCTGTGTTTGGTTTGGACCTGGCCTCCACAACAGCCCTACAAAAGGTGAATTTCATTGGTCAGAAGGCTGGTCAGAGACTCAGACAGGTGGAACATGGGGATATTGATTTTACTGAATGCCCACTGCCAGGACTCTGTCATACTGCTTTTACAGTGTGACAGTCTGCACTTCACAGTTTACATGTCTTTTTTTCCTGTTCACCTTTCAGCATGAATGCTGTAATCTGTGCCTGTGTTGAAAAGCTTGTCTGTGTTTCATTGCTTGCTCAGAGGAGTATTTTTCTGTGTGTTTTGGTGAGTGGGGGATTGTGTGAAGGTCACTCTCGCTCCGTGTGGGGCTGTGCTGTGACCGTCAGCAGGGGGAGGGTGCCAGGAGGGCTGGGGCGCGGTGGCCACGAGACTGCCGCCAGGGGCGCGGGCGGGGGCAGGCCACACCGCCTCACTGCTCCGCCTGCCTGCGGGCTCCTTCTCACCTCATTATCCCGACGCAGAGCATTTAAATCACCTCTCAGGTGTTTAACTGAAATCACAGGGCCCTGTGAGTTCCCCCCACCTGCTGAAAAATAAAGAAGACTGAAACGTTGTATGACAGGTTCCTTTCCAAGAGCTTCTCTGCAGTAAAAAAAGTGTGGCGTAGTGGTAAGGAGCAGGGCTTGGAACCAAAAGGATGCTGGTTTGATTCCCTGCTGTACCCTTGGGCAAGGTACTTAACTCAGAATTGCCTCAGTAAATATCCAGCTGTATAAATGGATCACGTCTAACAAACTGAGATAACATAATGTTAGGTAATGTAACATATGTAAGTTGCTCTGGGTAATGTAATGTCTGAGCTCAGGCTGAGGGGTGAGCGCATGGTGTCATGGTCTTCAGGGCCTGGTCTTCGCTCCTCACGAATACTCGGGTCCCAATGGGGAATCGGCCAATGGCGAGACACAGCCAGAAAGTGCAGGGGATGGGAAGGCGGGTACCTCTGCTGTCACTCCGGTGGAGCTGCGCGTTTGACAGGAGCATTAGTGAAGCCAGCCGTGATAATCTGAGTGCATTTGAGCAGGTCTGATGCACACATCCTGCCTGACAGATCCCTCTCTGAAGTCACAGGGCTCTGTGCGCTGCAGCGGAGACTGATGGTGTGCAAGCCATTCCCTGATTTCAGGTTTCACTCAAAGCCAAAGATAGAAGAATATTAATAACATATTGTGATCCCAATTTTATGTCTAACAACACACTGAGGATGAGTAGTTCAAGTTAAATATAAGAGAATATCACTCAGGAAAAGGGGAGAGTAATGAAGCTGTCTGTTCATTACTGTGTGTTGCTTGTACTCTCTCAGTGTAGAGTGTGTTTGTAAATTTATGTGTATGCGTGTGTTTCTGTGTTTTGGTGGGAGAACGTGAGAGATAGGGGAATGAGGCTGAACAGCAGAGGTCTGCTTGGCTGTGGCCAGCAGATGGGAGTGTTGCTGTGAAGGAGAGAGGCAGTGGACCGACACTCAGCCTCTCTGACGGGGGCAGCCCCCCCCCCACCCCGTCCCGCACCATGTGAGATCTACAACTGCTTTTAGCTGGTGTGGCTAAAGTGGGACACTGACCTGAGAGAGATGGATGGAGGGAGGGAGAAAGAGGGAGAGAGAGAAGGAGAGAGAGAGAAGGAAAGGAAGGAGAAAAGAGAGAGAGGAGGATGGAGAGGGAAAGACAGAAGCTGGATCTGAGCTGATGCTGAAGAAGGCGCTCCTGTGCTGTTCGGATGGTGGAGTGTGTTACACACAGAGTGCGATGCATGTTTCTGTGGCCCACAGAGTGCAGTTCCTGACACACTGCTGTGCAGAGAGCGCTCACTGCCCTACTGGAGTTATCCGTCTATCACCAATGCAGTCAGTTACCTTTCATAAGCAAACAAGAACCTTTCAAAAGTTTCATCATTTCATTCAACTAACTCAGTCACCCCTGCAGCACAACTGAGCTCATTGTGAAATAAAATAGCCTTATACCTCTTCAGTGGAGAGCACTGTTTGGCCAGGTGATCATTCCCAGTTTGTGAAGCGCTCAGTTGCATTGGCACACAGCAGACACAGACTGGTGTGTTGTGAAGGGTACAGTCACTGTGTGGGGGAGCCCAAACTCACTGAGTTGAGCAGCCAGCGGCTCACTGGTGGGGTGACCCTCTTTCACACCCCTAAAAGGGCCCATCAGCACGGCTACAATCCCAAACACCCCCAGTCCTCTTACCCTGTCTGCATTGTTTCCCTCAGTGGGGGACAGCAATTACAAATGCAGGTCTCCATAGGGGGGGCTAAAATTTCTAATCTTCCTGAGAGTTCACATGCTCTGTGCATGAACTTCGTACTTTGGGTGCCTGATCAGTGCTAACGAGTGCAGGCAGCTCCTGCACACTGATTTTCAGTGTTCCCCTGTCAGAAAGCATTGCCTTTTCCTCACTCCTCTGGGGAGGTGGAATGGCATGTTGGCATGTGAATCAGATGGGTCTGTCTGCTTCAGTGGAATAATTACACATTTATGAACAGCTTTAAATGGCTGAAAAACCCCTTTTTGAACACACAGCACTAGTAAAGTAAGTTTTATTCTTTATCAGGGGCGTAAAGATAGGCTTTACTTTTCTTTCCAACCATCACATGAAGCAGAAAGCAGTAATAAACATACTATGCTTTGAACGCGGTGCAGTAATTCTTTAAATAAAACATGTTTCGTAACAGACCTGAGGCATGCTCTATGTAATTAATCCCACAACAGACAACATGCATGTCTGTGAGCATGCAGTAGAGCTGTGGTATGGTCTGGCATTGTGTGTAAAATCCTCTGTTTGAGGTACTACATCCACTGGGGAGTGTGTAGAAAGCTGGAGAGTGTGTAGAAAGCTGGAGAGTGTGTAGAAAGCTGGGGAGATTGTAGAAAGCTGAGGAGTGTGTAGAAAGCTGAGGAGTGTGTAGAAAGCTGAGGAGTGTGTAGAAAGCTGGGGAGTATGTAGAAAGCTGAGGAGTGTGTAGAGAGCTGGAGAGTGTGTAGAAAGCTGGAGAGAGTGTAGAAACCTGGGGAAAGTGTAGAAAGCTGGAGAGAGTGTAGAAACCTGGGGAAAGTGTAGAAAGCTGGAGAGTGTGTAGAAAGCTGGGGAGTGTGTAGAAAGCTGGGGAAAGTGTAGAAAGCTGGGGAGTGTGTAGAAAGCTGGGGAGTGTGTAGAAAGCTGGAGAGTGTGTAGAAAGCTGGGGAGTGTGTAGAAAGCTGGGGAGTGTGTAGAAAGCTGGAGAGTGTGTAGAAAGCTGGAGAGTGTGTAGAAAGCTGGGGAAAGTGTAGAAAGCTGGGGAGTGTGTAGAAAGCCGGGGAAAGTGTAGAAAGCCGGGGAAAGTGTAGAAAGCTGGGGAGTGTGTAGAAAGCTGGGGAAAGTGTAGAAAGCTGGGGAGTGTGTAGAAAGCCGGGGAAAGTGCTGTGGTTGTACCCTGTGTGTTTCAGGGACTCTAAATGGGCCAGAACTGCCAGCAGAGCCCAGGGGATCCTCCTCATTTACCCTTTTAACACTCCGGACAGCTGAAAGTCAAAGTGTGTGTGTGTGTGTGTGTGTGTGTGTGTGTGTGTGTGTGTGTGTGTGTGTGAGAGAAAGAGAAAGAGAAAGAGAGAATGGCAGACTGTGGGAGGGAGAGAAACATTTCCATTCTCTGGGGACCACTGGCCCAAAGTTACCCTGCAGAATTTCTGTGCTGTCAGCTCGTCAGAGCAAAGTGCTGTTAACTGAGTTCAGCTCATGATGTGAAATCAGACAGATGGACATAATTTGCAGGCTGGAAACCACACCCATTTCATTTAATTCTGGCCTCTGAGTGAAGCTATGACTCACTGTGTTGACGCAGTTGCACTGATTTACACATGGCTGTCATGGTGAGCGTTTGTAATGGTGATGTGTAGTGATATGAATGCAGGCGTGTTGCAGTACAGCACTGTGTGTGTACCGCACGTCTCTGTGCTGCAGTATCTTCCAGCGTTAGCCCCGCAGCGTGACCCCTGTGAGGTGACTGCGTCCCGGGGGGCCCCTTAAGGGGGGGTGTGGCGTGGAGCTGTGTTTACGGCCCTCTCCCTGGCTCCGGGCAGGAAGGGAGGGGACGGGGTTACTATAGTTGGCCGTCGCAGCCTCTCTGTTGTTCTGGAGAGGACTTCCTGTGTGGGGACTCAGTGCTTCCTGTCCGCAGTGTGTTGATGGAAACTCTGTGCGTTCCCATGCCTCCTGCCTGCGTTCACTCTCTCTCTCCTCTCCGGCTCTGCTGCAGACCACAGCTGCGGAACAGTTTGTTCTGAACGAGAGTTTCTATTTATAATTCCCTTTCACCTGACCACACTCGCTGTCAGCCACGCTCTTCAGCTTGTCCCTGCTCCGCCACTTCATGTGCGCGTCGTAAACATTCAGCTCATTCTACACGTATGCAAAACGGCAACCTCACGACGCAGCCTGATCTCAGTTGTGCTCCGATGGAGCTGCAATGAAAAGCTCAAGATGAGAGTGGTCTAATGTAGTAGAGTGTGGTCTATCTCTGTTAACAGCCCTGGTGTTCTGCATCGTTGTGGGGCGGCAGTGTAGCATAGTGATCAGGAGCAGGACTTGACACTGAAAGGTTGCTGGATAGACTCCCTGCTGCTGTACCTTGGGCACGGTACTTAACCCAGAATTGCCGCAGCAAATATCAGCTGTGTAAATGGATAACATGTTAAAATTGTAACTCGTTCTGGATAAGAGCGTCTGCAGAATGACAATAATGTAATGTAATGTTCTGCATCCCTGTTAACACCCCCAGTGCTGAGCGTGTGAGAGTGTGAGAGTTTGAGTGGGTGAGTGGGTGAGAGGGTGAGAGGGTGAGAGGGTGAGCGTGTGAGTGTGTGAGCGTGTGAGAGGGTGAGAGTGTGAGCGTGTGAGAGTGTGAGCGTGTGAGCGTGTGAGAGTGTGAGCGTGTGAGCGTGTGAGCGTGTGAGCGTGTGAGCGTGTGAGTGTGAGCGTGTGAGAGGGTGAGAGGGTGAGCGTGTGAGAGTGTGAGCGTGTGAGAGGGTGAGAGGGTGAGCGTGTGAGAGGGTGAGAGGGTGAGAGTGTGACAGTGTGTGCTTGTGAGCGTGTGAGCGTGTGAGCGTGTGAGCGTGTGAGTGTGAGCGTGTGAGAGGGTGAGAGGGTGAGCGTGTGAGAGTGTGAGCGTGTGAGAGGGTGAGAGGGTGAGCGTGTGAGAGGGTGAGAGGGTGAGAGTGTGACAGTGTGTGCTTGTGAGCGGGTGAGAGTGTGAGCGGGTGAGCGTGTGAGAGTGTGAGAGTGTGAGCGTGTGAGCGTGTGAGCGTGTGAGCGTGTGAGAGTGTGAGAGTGTGAGAGTGTGAGAGTGTGAGAGTGTGAGCGTGTGAGAGGGTGAGAGTGTGAGCGTGTGAGAGGGTGAGAGGGTGAGCGTGTGAGAGGGTGAGAGTGTGACAGTGTGTGCTTGTGAGCGGGTGAGAGGGTGAGCGTGTGAGAGGGTGAGAGGGTGAGAGGGTGAGCGTGTGAGAGGGTGAGAGGGTGAGAGGGTAAGCGTGTGAGAGGGTGAGAGCTGTGTGCAGGGCTGTGAGCGGAACAGGCTGTGTAGAGTCATGTGAGAGGCAGGTGCTAAGTGCGTGTTTTCCCTGCAGGGTTTCGTGTCTCTGTCCCGCGCTGAATGAGGCACGTCCCGCGCTGAATGAGGCACGTCCCGCGGTGAATAGCAGTAAATCTGTGAGGGGGGGCAGGGCGTGTACGAGCTGCAGGCTGTGAGGGGGGGCAGGGCGGGTACGTGCTGCAGGCTGTGAGGGGGCAGGGTGGTCTGGCGCTGCAGGTACGTACTGCGCTCTGAACCCGCTGTCTGCGGTGACTCTCACACCCTCTCTCTCCACGGCAGGAGGACGGGGCCTGCTTGTAATTGTCTCCCCTCTGCCAGATACCCCCACATAAACGTGTCTAATTGAAATGTTTACGCTGCATACAATGGGATGCCATTGGGGCTTCATTAAGGGGACACCCCAGCTGATTTAGGGCTTTTGCCCTGTCTGACCTCGTACCCTCTCTGTACCCCCGGGCCCTATTCCTGTCCTCTTCACCCCAGCTCTGGTTCTGTGGAGGTTGCTGTTTAACTAGCGTAGCCACCCGGAACCAATCCATTTAGGTTTTTCATTTTGGCCCCCCCCTCAGCCATGGGCTGTGGCCAGGAGGGACTCGGGGCTTCTTCAGCTTCAACCTGGTATCCCAACAAAAACCAGCCACCAAATGCAAAAAGGAAACTAAATATGTGGCAAATTAATATTTATACTTTAGTTAAACTGTTTTTAAGGTTGAGTTAGTTTTAAGGTTACTTGCAAATATATTAAAAACTACTTTCTACTGGTTTTTATGAACTAAGACTGTTGTATTGGCAGTGTTAATTGCTAAAAGTGTTCCAAAAGAACACTGAAAGTGTGTCACGTTGGGAAAGCACACAGCAGGCTTGTGGTTCTCCATGATTTTTGATCATTTCTAGCAAATTATTCTAGAAAATTAGTCACTGGCTGCGCAAGTGTTAAGCTTGGCTTTCTCGACTTTTTCTGTTTCTGTGAAGGTTAAACCGCTCAGATCCACACAATACAGGCACTATAGGTGATCAGGCTCTCTTTGGTTTCAGTGGGTCGAGACGTTAGTTCTAAATACTAATTTACACTGAAAAGTATTCAATTTGGATTTTAATGACTGAGTCAGTGCTGAAGTACAGGTTAAATCCAGTGGAGATGTGTGTTCTCCTGATGCATTTTTCTTTGATGGCCAATAGAATCAGTGTGATGACAGGCCCCTTCCTCTCCCGTGTGATTGGCTAGCGGAGCTGCCAGCGCCGTAGCTGTTGTCCCCTGTGATGAAGCGGCGGCCGGGACCAGGTGCTCTCCCTCCGCTGGCTCCTGGAACGCCCGCTGGAAAAGCCTCCCTGCTCTGTCAATGATCAACAGGGAAGTTATGCATCACGGAGCAGTCTGGAGCTTTCCATCGAGCACAGGTTAAACTTTGACCTTTGCCGACAGGGGAAGGAAAAAAAATGAGGAAAGAAAAACAATCCCGACGCCACTCACGTGGCATGCCGCTTGGCGATGTGGCGGCCAGGACAAATCTTTCAGAAGTTTGTGCTTTTCCTGCCCCCCCCCAACACACACACACACACACATACACACACACACACACACACAGCGCAGGAAATATGTCAGCACAAAGGCCTGTCTGCCAGCTCTCCCCCTCACTGAGTACTCCTGTGCAGAGTGCGGGCAGGGCAGTGTTTCGCTGTGTCTGTAGCCCGGGTCAGCCAGCAGCACACTGCGACCCACAGCACCAGCACCAGCACCGGGCTGAGGATGAGAGAGGCCAGCGGCTAGGGCATCACAGAGCTGTCCCTGGTGGACTCGGCCATGTTCTTCTGGCTGGTGAGTGAACCGGTTGTATGAGAGGGGACAGGGACACAACCAGCTTCACACTGCTAATTCCAGCATTCAGACAGCCTGCAGGTACGGGCTGAACACCCCAGCGGACGGATAAGGGAATTCATTTGCTGCAGATAATATTGGTACCACAGTTAGGAACAATTTCCATAGAGCATGTGGATTTTTTTTTTGTCATGCAGTTTCAGAACAATGTGTTGTGCCGGTGCTTTTGGTGAACAGCAGAAATAGATAAAATCAGAAATGTTAAAGCTTGGATTTACTGTCCGTTTACAGTACATGTATGACAGCTGTTAGGGACATGTTTAGAGATCATTTTCCACACATTAGCAGTTTCACATTGCTGTTTTCTCCCTTTTATGCTCAAAAGGAGCTCTGGGAAATCATGATGGCAAAAAATTGTCTTTGTCTGGCTTTTGCTAGTAGATAAAATGCATTAAAGACAATGTGCTGGAATGAGCCACAAGGAGGCACAATGGCAGCACTGTCACAGAGAACATGAGGATTTTCTGAGGAATGCAGATACTTCACTCTGCCTCCTTAACACTGTAATACTGGGAGTGGATCCCTGTGTTTCTGTCTCTCTCTGTACTACACAGCTGGAGGCACCAGACTCTCAGAGCTGGAGGCATCACTCAGCTATTGCTGAACAGAGTCTCAGAGCTGGAGGCATAGCTCAGCTATTGCTGAACAGAGTCTCAGAGCTGGAGGCATCACTCAGCTATTGCTGAACAGAGTCTCAGAGCTGGAGGCATCACTCAGCTGTTGCTGAACAGAGTCTCAGAGCTGGAGGCATAGCTCAGCTATTACTGAACAGAGTCTCAGAGCTGGAGGCATCACTCAGTTATTGCTGAACAGAGTCTCAGAGCTGGAGGCATCACTCAGCTATTGCTGAATGCCTCCAAGCCCTGACTTGTCAGTGAGGTGTGCCACAAGATATTTCTGCAATGAAACACAGACTGGTGGCATTACTGCTGTTTGCAAAGCCATCCAACCAGAAGGCTTTGACAGAGTGACTCTTGTGGATGGTTGTATTTCTGTCTTTCCCCTGAAAGGATGAGCTTTGCAGAAGATGCTTCCTGTGGAGATAAACTGCCTTTTCCATGGAAATCGCTGCCTGCATTGTTCCAGCCTGTAGCCTTGTCCAAACGAGGTTGCTAAGACAGCCAAAACAAGTTCTGATGTATGCTAAAACGGAGGTGATTTTTCATAGCCCCCGGGATTTCTGTATGTACTCTGTGAGATACAACAATTAAATCTGCCTTCCCTTGCAGTGCGCATGGTGGTAATTATAGTTTCATAACAGCTTTGCTGGTGTAATTATGTTTACCAGAATACACACGGTTGTGTGTCTCTGATTCAATTTCAGAGAATTTACTGGCTTAGGATTCTCTGAACGTGTGGGCCTGACAATACCAAATTACAAACAATCAGCTCTGCTAATAGCACATTTCAGAGACCCATAGACCGTTGCTCTAGTCTCTACTTTATTTTTATTCATATAATTGCATAGTTGCCGCCCAGAAGGTAGAATATAAGGTAATACCACAATGGCTCAGCAGTGTTTTCATTTAATTGTTTGTTGATACATCAGAAGACGAAATGTGCTTGTGACCATGGGCATGTAGAGCTATGAAAGCAACGTGAGACTTTAAACGATGTTGCCGCAAACCCCGCAGCTGCGTGGAGATGAGAACGCGATTAAGCCGAGACGTTTATTTTCAAAGGAAGCTGACATTGTTTCAGGACAAAAGGCCGAGGGTACATACCTGAACTCCCCGGCTAAAGACATACAGGGTAAACAGCGTTCACAGGTGCAGGCCTGGTAGCTGGGGATGTTTGTACTTATTCAGTGTAATGACATGCCTGGCAGGAAGGCACAGAGCTATCAGCATATTCATGGCTTGTGTTTGTTTTTTAACCGTGGAAACCAGACCAATAACTCTGGCTGCTCGTCCTCTTCTGGCTGGTGTCTCTGTGCGTCTCTGTGTCTCTTTTTTGTATTAACGCCTCGCCTCTCATTCCATTCTGACCTGCAATTGAAAGCCTGTCTCAAAACCTGAAAGCACACGGAACAACCACAGCAACAAAGGCCCTTTGCTGATTGTCAGTTTCTTCAGGAAAAACATATATATTATCGTGAGCCGGTGTGTATTCTTCCACATATTCTGTACACTACATAAAGCAATAGCTCACCCAGTAGAGCTGAATTAAAAATAGCTTTGTGTTTTTGTGAGGAATTGGATAAAAAATTCTTTTTTTGATTTGGACTTCTGTTGAAATGTTTCAGCAGGTAAATAATGTGTGTCGTGTAGCTCTCCATGTCACGTCCTCTTGTTTTCCCTTGTTTTCCGCTGTTTCCTGACTCAGTTGTGGTGGACATGGTGGGTGTGGCGTTAGACTGCAGTCTCAGTGCCGGGGCTGAGGGTGGGAGCTCAGCGGAGAGGCCGTCTCACATGGCGGATGGACGGCGGGAACAGCGCTGGTGCCATTGTCATGCCATTTCAGCTTCCCCTGCTGGTTTTGTGTTACTCGGAGTGTTCGGCATTCCTGGTCACAGTGTCTGCCACATTCTCTGGGTGTTAATTTAGACCGCTGGAATTTGCTTTCTGAGGAGCTCACGGTATAGAAGCTTAGCAGTGGAGCGTGTTTTCACGGCCCTGCTGGGCTAAATGTCCTGTCGCTCATGCAGGGATGTTAAAACAGGTTGTAGATCATAATAGCCACTACGAATCCACAGATAGAGTCAGCGAACTGCATCACTGAGCACGAAACCAAAATAATCTGCCTCCAAATAGCCCTTGAGTGATTGATCCTTAAGAGTTTACTGACCTCCTCTTTTGTCGTGGAGCTCTCCCTGATTGCTCTAATGCCCCTGTGTGGTCAATCACTCTTCATTTGGAGAAAAGCTTTTTCATGTCTTGGCCATGACATAAAGTAAACAATACATGCCTTTTTAAGGATCACTGTGGACAAGATTGTTCTGATGTTTGGTCATTCCCATTCAATTTGTTAAAAACCTGTTTAAGCAGGTAAAAATTTTTCCTGTCAAGTGCATTTTAATAATTTTTATTACCCGATCATGCCAGGTTGTCAGATTTGTTCTGAGCGAGATGGTGGACTGTGGCTGCAGTCTGTGCAGCTGTTTTGCCAGGGCATACTTGTGTTTGTGGGGATGAGGTGGAGGAGGCTCTGTGAAGATCGGGTTGACCTCGTACGGACACCTCTGGCTTCAGCGCCAGGGGAATCTAATAAAGTAAATGGGACTGAAGGGGGTGGGGCAAGAAGGAGGCGGGGCTTGTAGAGGACAAAAACCCCTCACCTTCCCCCCATATCTGTCTCTCTCTCTCTCTCCCTCTCTCTGTCTGTCTCTTTCTCTCTCTCTCTCTCCCCCTCTCTCTCTCTCTCTCTCTCTCTCTGCTTCCCTCTCTCTCTCTCTGTCTCTCTCTCTGGGTGGTGTTCATCTTCCCTATCGTGTTGTTTACCTCCAGAAAAGAACTGTACAAAGGCTTCATTCTTGCCTTACAGGTCGTTCTCAGTCCCTTTAAATGTGATGCAGCTTTAAATATCTCCGAGTGGCTGGTTTGAGGTGAAACTGGGGCTGGATTTCGCCGTTCCCCTGAGGTTTATGCCTCTGTAGCTGAGCACAGAAGCAGAGGCTTCTCAGGGGTTTTGTGCGACAGCGCGGCCCACTCCGGAATCTCTCTCCCCCGCTGTATACAGCACATTGCTGGGTTTCTGCTGTAAACCTAATGCTGTTGCATGAAGTGCCTGCCTGGCTGTTGCAGACTGGAGCTACTTTCCAATGCAGATGTGTGTTGTTATTAAGAGAATATGTGACTTGAATGGTGTCAGAGGTAGGTTAGCTCACGGTTGGCACATTACTCAGTGGAAAATGTGCTGTAATGAATAAGGTTGGAAGGTTTACGCGGTACCTGTGAGGACGGTGTGCGTGTGTTTACATTCCAGCAGGGGTGAATAGTATTGCTCTCTGCAGTGACATGCCGATCCTGCCTCCCACGGCTGTCAGGGTCACTCTGGGGTCCCGGGACAGATGAGCTCCGGGGTGCTGTCACAGGGAGCCCCCCTCCCTTCACACACCTCTGGGCTTCCTGGCAAGAGAACCCCAGAATCTCCCAGCACCCAGCTGAACGATGGGCAGGGACAGCCTGCGGAGGCTTGCCAGCACCAGACCGGGGGACAGAGCTTCTACAGCTATGGAGTTATGGAGTTTGACTCCCTGCAGCTCAGACAGCAGGAGTGCAGAGAGGAAGGCATGGGGCTCTGTGACTCCCAGGCATGATGCTCTGTGACTCCCAGGCACGGTGCTCTGTGACTCCCAGGCACGGTGCTCTGTGACTCCCAGGCACAATGCTCTGTGACTCCCAGGCACGATGCTCTGTGACTCCCAGGTACGGTGCTCTGTGACTCCCAGGCACGATGCTCTGTGACTCCCAGGCACGGTGCTCTGTGGCTGTGTGGGGGAGGAGTTACTCAGTCGTGACCTCCTGAATAGAAATTCATATTGGATTTATTGCTTGTTGTACATCAGAGCAGCCTGGAGGTTTCAGAGCCCTTCCACCTGATCATTGGCAGCTAAATGGACTGTCTGCTCAGTAAAATGGCTCCTGCTTGCTTTTCCCATCAACAGTGGTATTGGCAGTAGGAGTCTGGCCCACACGGCATTCCACCAGTGTAGTTTATTTCCCACAATCCCCCGGGAGCCCCCATTCACTGTGCCGCTGTTCGGGTGGGGAGCAGGAGGGCTCCTTTTGGTCCGGGGGAAAGGGGGGTGTCTGTGCTTTGATGAGACCCCGGCACCCGGGGTCCCGGAGGAGAGCAAGTGGAGTGGATATTCTGGGCTTTTGTCCGGCCTGCTTGCATTGTCCAGCCCTTTCAGCACCGCCACAGAAATCTTCAATTTGGGGACAAAAGACGGCCAATTACAGGTTCATTCAGCCCTCAGTGCAGCCCCGGCCACTTCTGCTAATCCGCCGACCCCTCCCCTCGCTGTTCTTCCTCCCCTTTCTTCTTCTCCGCTTCCGCACTTCCACTTTCAGAGAAGAGGCGGCACAGCACTTCTCAGACGGCCTGCTTCTTTCACCTTTGTATGTTTGCGTAGCAGAACCCCTTATTGAGGAGAGCTTGTGTTACTCACATGTTTAATATAGTGTGTTTAATATTAAAATAATATCAATTGGAAGGTCTCAAACTTTAACACGGGAAATTTTGGCAAATTTTGTTCTCAGTGGTGGAAACATATTCCTTAGGAAGGCAAGCTAGGGCTTCAACTTCCAGAATCATACTGATGTTTCTGCTGTCGCTGACTGAATGCCCTGAAGGTCTCTTCGTCCTGCCCCTCTCAGGGGTCTGCAGGGGTCTGCTGTGGTCAGTATTTTGGCTGTGTGGCTTGTGAGGGTTCTGTGCAGCGCTGTATCCAGTGGATCAGTATGATCATGTGAAATCCTCCAATTACAGCAATGGCCTGGAGCAGGTCCTTCACAGGGGCTGGGGCTGCTTTGTGTGGGTTTCCCTGGGCCCTGCAGCCTAATTGTGAGGATTAGCTGATTTCTCAGGGGATTCTGCTTTGACTGGACCCCCTTCCCCCCAACACCCCCTTTATCCTGTCCCTGCTGCACTTCCTTCTCCCTCACTCACCTGTGCAGCTCTCCTGGGAAGAGGGGTGACCAGCCCACCTGCATGACCTCACAGAGTCACTGTGCATGGGATCGTGTTGGGGGGGGGGGGGGGGGGGGGCTTTTCTCTGCTCAAAAAGACAAATGAGAAGTTTCACTTAATTATCTGCTACACACACACATTTCTAGATCTCTCAATCCTCTAAATGGCTTTTAGAATCGATAGGAGGTGGGCCTCCTCACTAGGGGTAATTGCATTAATTAATCACAGGCCTTGTATCTGGGACGTGCTTCTCAATCGACATTTGAATCACAGTGTGGCTGAAACAAAAGCTTTGCACTGTGTTTGGGCTGCTGGCGTTCTGTTGTGTAATTTTGCTTCACAAGGTTTAATTAAGGAGAGATGTAGTCTTGCCCGCTGTGGGCGTTTTACACACTCTGTTCTGGACATTAATGCTCTGAATGATGCGTATGATGTCATCGGGGCTGTGTGAAAGCTGCAGAAACTGGTGTGCTGAGAACCGAAGCCTCTGTGGGTTGCTTTATTGTGCTCTCAGTGAAACTGCCTGAGAAACACGGGGAAGAGCGCAATTTTCAATCCTTTTCACAAGCGCACGCCTCGTCTGACTCTCATCATCGGCCTGGTCTGTGGAAGGCCTGGTTTCTAGGGGCAGCCTGCAAGTGCTGCGCACACTCAGGCAGACGGCTGGAGCTAATTTAATCACGGCTCCGTGCTGCTAGTCCCTGGGACAGAGAAGAAAAATAACAGCCCACAGAGACAGCTTTACCACGGTAAAAGATTTTTATTCTCAATCACCTCCCTCACATTCCAAGGTCAAAAGAAACAATTAAAGAATAAAGGGATGTAATGAGAGTAACCGCGGTGTTAATTCTGTTGTTCTGTCTGACACCGGCAGTGTTCTCTCTGACACCGGCAGTGTGCTGGTGAGGGATGGGGAAGTGATTCTCAGGCTTCCAGCCCTGGACACCACCGCCCCTGAAATGTCACAGAGGGCTGGTGTTCTGCTGCGCAGAGGGGAAGTGTACGCGCCTCCGCGGAGGAGAGGGCTGGCATCTCGCTGCATTCCTCTGGGTTGCCAGGCGCTGTGTGATGTGTCCTATCAGGCCCTCTGATCCTTCGGCATTCCTCACATCACATTCTGCTACGTTCCCCCTGTTTGATGTCGCTCTGCCGATAAATATCTCAGCCTGCGATAAAAATGTTTTTCAGACAGTGTGTTTCACGTGCTTTGGTAGAGATCGCTGCTCGGCAGGGTCTTCCCTGAGGCTGAACCTGTTGGCTCTGAGGCCAGGCGGACAGGATGGAGCACAGATCCACCCAAAGCGAGGTTATCTCCCAAAACCTTTCCCCAGCGCAAGGCCTTTACTCTGAACTCGCCACTCATTTCCTGCCCCTAATGAAAAAACGCTATCCAGCGCGCTTTTACGAGCGATGCACAGATCAGGACCAAAGGGCTGCTGACTGATTGATGTCCTCCAGGACTGGACCCATGTGGGGGCTTATCTGATGGGGGGGGGGGGCTGTCTGGCCAGGCCTGGCACTGCAGGAAGCAGGTGGGGTAGAAGGGGGCTCACCTCAGTGTCAGCCTGTTTACAGACATATGGAGAAACAGAGACAGGCAGACTGGTCCTCCCGAGGCTGCCAGAGTATCAGCTGCCAGTCCCATTGATCGAAGTTCTCTGATACTTTCATTGAGATTGATGTGACACAAAATTTACTCTGAGGGTCTAATTTTTTCTTTGTTACCGACTCAAAATTTTTTGTTTGGCCAGCAGCACTTTTTGGGAGGTTTTTGGCTTTTGGTACAATCGTAAATCCAAATGTGATTAGTGTTTCCGTTCGGAAAGGCGAGTCCAGGGCTTCTGATGGTCCCTGCCATGTGGTGCCCCTTCCATCATGTTTCCAAACTGCTATTTTGATGTGTTGTTCCACTCTGAGCCCCTGCCCAATGGCTGCATGTTAACCTCCCCCCCCCCCCCATCCCCCCACCCCCCAGGGATACAGAAACAGCCTTCACGTGCTCTTCTTTGTGCTGATACAGATCTGTCCCACACTGACCATCAGTGCTGTGCAGATACATTGCATTTCTGAGCTCGAATGTAGGAGTGACAATGTTCACTGTTCCGTCATGTGAGGCTCGAACCCTTTATCAGTCCCGGGATCAGATGGATGAAATTGGGCATGCGGTCTGATAGAGAAGCCTTGCATGGAATATTAACTTTGAAGCTGGTTGTCTGTGCGCTGTGAAATCTGTTGTTTGGGTTGTGGGAAACAGCGGTCTGTGGTCTGCCGATGCAGTTTATGAGCTTAAGCCAGTACTCACCATTAAAGCACACTGCATCTAAGATGTCAGAGAGACAAACTGCCTTCAGTGGGATTTACTGTATGAAGAGCAGTCAGTCAGTTCCATTCCACAGAAATGTCTCTCATTCTGTGAGCAATGCTACGGAGAGACAGATTACAAACCGTATCCAGTTTGATTCCAAAAGAAAATCAGCTTAATGCTGTTGTAAATTGCCATGTTCCTCTGGGTACATGCCTGTGGGCTGCATCTGCGTTCAGACAGAGTGAAATGCATGGGAAAATTACTGTCTACCATCTTGGGTTTCAAAAAGTCAAACAGCAGTATTCCGCAGGTCTGCAAAAAATGTGAAATATGTGGAGCTCTCCCAGGGTCTCTGTTCTGTAAAGAGGACCTGCGTGTTTTTCTGTAATAGTAATGTCAGATTTATAATTGCAGAAATTCACTCCACGCTGTTCAGTTTGGAAGCTGGTTTAATGTATCGATCAATATCTGTCTGCACTAATTGTTAAGTCTATTATTTTTACTGGGGTCTGAGTTCAGACGGAGGGAGCTGTCTCCCCGATGTGCCAGGGAATACCACATTCTGGCTGGCAGACGTGTGACAGCCTCAGATATGTTTCCCCCATGCCCCCCCCCCCCCCCCCCCGGTTTCTCCTTACTCTG
>NC_050593.1:36949303-37019303 GCF_013368585.1 Megalops cyprinoides | reverse complement strand
CACACACACACACACACTCACACACAGACACACACACACGCACTCACATACAGACACACACACACACCCATGCACACACACACGCACACACACACACACACACACACGCACAAACTTTCAGAAAGGGTGCTGTTCCAGATGTATCACCCATAATCCTTAGCAAATGAGGACTGGGTAGACCGTGGTGAGGCGGAACAATGGCATACCCTTCTTATGCTGAGTGTGGAGGTGTCTGAGGCTGTTAATGACCAATTACAGATGTTTGGCTGTGATGACCAATCACAGATCTGAGGCTGCTCATGACCAATCACAGATGAGATTCAGATTAGAGCTGCAGGATCGTGGGAGATAAAACTCCAGGCGGACATTCATACGGAAATCAGCAGGATATTGCCTGGCACCTCCCCCCGGCCAGGCCTACAGGGAGCCCTGCCAGCTACAGGGGCCAGGCTAAGGAGAGTCATTAGCCTCTGTGTGCGGTCTCCTGACACTGCACTTAATTAAGAGAGAAAGCGCTGTGTCCAGCTGAACTGCTCCCGCACACAGAGGCATCGCAGCCAGAATCAGACGGTAGAAAGCACTTCCCTGCCTGGCATTAATCTTCCTCTACTGGCACTTTGATGGCAGGCCATGCGGCTGTCCTTTGCCTTTATTGTAGGAGAGGACTAAGCACTTTTCTTCTCATTTAACTAATATCCTCATGGCTCATAAATTAGGAACCATACACTGCAGACAGGTGAAGGATAAGGGGTTGTTTGTAACCAGGCTGTTCTGTCCCAGCTCAGCCCTAGCACAGAGACGGAGGCAGTGTTCAATTCCCCTGTGCGTCATTTGAAGTGATTGGATTTTATTAAGGTTATTATCACATGTTATATTTCCTTGTGGTGGACAGACAGTGTTTACGCGAGAGAATGTGCTTTAGTAGAGATCACAATGGCAGGTATTGTTTGTTTCAATTAGAAATTGTAGACTATTTGCTGCTTTTTCCCAGCAGTGTGGAGAAGAGACGTCAAGGGATTCCTTGAAAGAACAGAAAGAGGTCTGGCTTCATCTGCAGCTCAGTGAAGTCCCAGACAGGGGACCACTAATGCTCTGGCTGTGTTTCAGACTGCCCTTCATTTCTCCTTTCCTTAAAACTGCTTCTGACTGATTCAGAACGAAATAGATACTGTTGATTATATAACTCACAGTAATTTGAATTGAAATAATGTTGAACGAAACTCCTTTTCCCTTGCATGTTAAAACTCTCTCTGTCTCTGTTAGCAGCTGTAGTTTTGTTTTGGATTCCAGCAGGTAGTTATGTAATAGCTTATCACATTACGGCTCTGGTGAATAACATAACCCAATATTCACTTAGCGTTTTAAGAGAAATTAATAGATTTCCCGAGAAACGTGACATGAGCAGAGCTGTTGGTTTTGTCAGTTTGGTTTGGCCCTCTCGGCTGTGGGATGTGAGAGATTAGAATGTATCTGATCCATGAGACAGAGGCTTTGAAATGCAGACTTCCCTCTGAAGCCTGGGGGACGTGTGATCACTGCAGCGGTGAGTCCAGCGCGTGGCGACAGAGCTCTCTGCGCTGGGACGGGAGTTTCGTCTGTGTGAGTCTCTATAAACTGAGTGTGTGGTGGGGGTGCGAGGCGGGTGGGCTCTCCCCCCTGGGCAGTTTGTCTCTGTCAGGAACCCTGTTTCCAAAACGGAGAGGGAGCGTGTGAGTGCATGTGAGGGCCGCCTCGAGAGGGCGTGTCTGCATTGTCTCCCTCTGTGGGTGGGGGTGGGGGAGGGGCCACGGCTGTCTTCATTGGACAGAGAGAGAGGTCGTTCACCCCACAGCTGAAGTGGTCTGTTTGTGCACGCGTTTCCCGCCAGTGACGGAGGCTGAGAGGGGCGTGGCACACGCTCTCCTGCACGGGCCTTCCACAGGGACACCTCACTGCATCTGCCGGGCAGAAGCTCTCATCCGGAGCAGCTTCTGCAGCTCACTCTTTTACACGCAGTGCGTTAACACAGCTGGATGTTTACTGAGGCATTTCAGGAGAAACACCTTGGCTGATGGTGCTTTGTCCCACCTGGAAGCCGAAGCCGCAATTGCTGCGCTAAGAGCCCTGCTCCTCACTCAGATGCCTCCTGACCCCCAGCATGGTTGAAATGGTCTGCTAGACTGTAGCTCATACATCAGAGTATCTAATAGCTATAGTGTTTTACTCATGGTACTGGTCACCATGGTGGATATCAGTTATAGATATTTTCTTCAGTGTTTTGTGACCATGCGGAAGGTGTAAGTGACCTGACCAAGTGTTAATGTAGCGGGGGGGGGGCCCGCTGCCCTGACTCCTCCTCTCCTGCTGGTGCTCTGGGATTCTGCGGCAGCTGATTGCCCGTCTCTGCTGAGATGAGCTGCCTTTGAAGGCTCTGTCACTGTGTCGCTGCAGGTAGCGGAGGAGGACAATGCAGTTTCTGCAGATAGAGAGATTATCCCTCGCTGCTCTGGCCTGTGGCCCATATCACAGCTCCCGTGGGGCGGAAGGAGAGGGGTGGATTGGCCCTGCTCAGGGGCTTAGATCCACATGCACTTTCTCATCCTGCCTCTGGAAAGGGGCTGAAGCTGGGGCTTCGTCTCTTAGTGATCTCAGGCAGCAGTTGGACCTTTGTGCTGCACCACGCAGACAGAATGCCTTTTGGTTCTATCCCCTGTCAGAACAGGCAGCACTGAGCCTGATTCAGGAAGAGTGTGGAGTAATTTCAGACACAGACTGCCTGTATCTCCTGTTGTGTGAAGGGCTGGTCCGAATGACACTGTCAGAGTGCGTAAACACAGTGCAGTGTGACACTGAGGTTCTGGCAGGAGGTTACAGGTTGCATGTGCTGGCTGTGTGCTGCCGTTGCAACTTCAGGGAGAAGTTTTACACACATGGTTTCAGTAAATGTGCAGCTGTACAACAGGAGGAAGCATGCATTTACTCTGCCTTGGGTAAGGTATTGCACAATTAAGAAAATCACAAAAAACAACAGCTACAGCTTCCATGTAAAGTAGTAGCAATCCATTTTTTAGCAGGTACTCGGTTTCACATACCAAATTTAGACATCAACATAATACATAATGGATGTAAACAATGTCTATTTTAAAATGCATATGGCCCTTACCCATACAAACAGAATGTTAGTCACAAATTTACTTTACATTTACATTTATTCATTTGGCAGACGCTTTTATCCAAAGCAATTTACAAGTGAGGTAGAGTTTAACACAAGCGAAAAACCATAGGGAGTCAGCAAACAATAGCAAACAACTGTAAATGTGCACACTGATATAAAGAACACAGCTTCGGCAGAAGCATGAAGACACACCTGCACATTAACGATCTTTCGGCTTCATTGTTCAACTGCAGTATCACAGGGCTGCGCAGAAAAAAAACAGAGGCTTTGACTAAACAGCCATATTCACGTAAACCACATTATACATTTAAATGATATACTTTTAAACAAAGCCACTCACCACGGAAAACAATGAATTTTGAGGATGGGGCTATGTGAAGGCTGCACAGTTAAAAACACTGTAATTATCCCTCATGCAATCATAGGGATTATAGTTTTTATAGTTCATTGTTGATGAAGATTATTGGAAAGGATACACCAAACTCGTTCTTTTCTCAGTTTTATCCTGGTCATGCCAGCTGAGAACCTGAGGATTCGTTTTTTGTACTGGAGTTAAAGTCATTATAGAGTGCTCCGGTATGCTGCCTGAACTCAGTGACCACTAGGGGCCGCCGTGGAGACTGTGGTTTGAATTCTTGGGCTGAGGGAGGCTGGTACTGCTGCATGCATTGTCTCTTTACTCTGTGTGTGGTGTGGTGTGGACAAAGATAACGCCCTGTAATTAGGTTAAAGTGATCACAGCTGGAGCACTAACTGTTTCATTCTGCTTGAATCTTTAGGCAGGTAAGAAAGCTGTATAAATGAATTCATTCGTTAATAATAAACAATAAATATAGAAAGAGTAGCAGCATTGCTGCATATTCGTGTGTATAGAAAAAGTGATGTAAGTGTACTTTGGGTGTAACCACAGTGTTTCTATACATCATTTAACATTTGACCAGGCCACACTGATGTGAGCAGATTGAACCGGGGCACGGTGCATGTGCATGAGGGGCATGTTTTCCCATGGGGCTCAGAGCAGGGGGGATCACTCCTCTGTGCTGCACCTGGGCAGTGATTTAGAGTGTGCAGGACTACAGTGTAATGTGGAATGATGTTCCTCTGGCATGCCCCACCCCCCCGAGGCGATTTATAACCCCCCCCCCCCCCCCCCCCCCCCCAGAGCAGCCCAGGCCTCTGGCCTCTGTCTGCAAGGGGCATTCTCACAGCACTGGGGCTCTGCTGGGCGGGGGGCATTCTCACAGTGCTGGGGAGAGTGGGGTGTGTTGGGTATGTGGGGTGGAGAGGGTGTGTGGGGTATGTGGGGTGTGTTGGGTGTGTGGGGTGCAGGGGGTGTGTTGGGTATGTGGGGTGTGTGGGGTGGAGGGGGTGAGTTGGGTATGTGGGGTGTGTTGGGTGTGTGGGGTAGAGGGGTTGTGTTGGGTATGTGGGGTGTGTGGGGTGGAGGGGGTGTGTTGGGTATGTGGGGTGGAGGGGGTGTGTTGGGTATGTGGGGTGTGTGGGGTGGAGGGGGTGTGTTGGGTATGTGGGGTGTGATGGGTGTGTGGAGTGGAGGGGGCTGCAGTACTCCCCCCTCCATCGCTATGAATCCCTCCCCAGTAGCGCACAGCAGTGTGTCATTACCAGCAGGGACTCGGGGTCAGCGCAGTCCTGTCCCGTCCCTGTCCCGACCCGGTCCCATCTGGGTTTGGTCTGGGTTTGGTCTGGGTGGAAGTGCGCCGCGTGTTCTGTGATAGCGGGAAGCCCGGGCCGGTGCAGCCCACACGGATTCCTCGAGCACTGAGCGGGTTTTGTGCGGTCTGAAAAACCCTCGAGTCTAAATTGTGCCTTTGCTGCACTGAGTCTAAAGTAAACAGCCAGATTCAACAATGTGTTGCTCGGCCTCAGATCTGAGATGGTTTCAAGATGAGTTCGGAAAGGGAAAGAGCCGATTCTGGCTTCAGTGTGAAAGAGATTTTATTCCTGAAGGGGAGACATTCAGCACTGTGTTATCTTTTGATCTCTGAATGATAACATTAGAAGAAAAAAGGAAGATTGAAAGCACATGTATAAGTTCTCTGCATTTCCCTTTGTCAGTAATTCTACTGGCACGAGCCTTCAAATCACTGAACACCGCTTACATCCATTACTCATTCTCCTTTTAATGCAGGGGATTTGGTGAGGATGCTGTGTGTGATATTGTATTGCCTTACTCTTCAGAAATAGACTAATGTGAAAACTCACCTGGAGCTGCAGGCGTATATTTAGCAGGTTTATTGACTTTATTAGGCACTGCTCATGAAGGGATTGATTAAAACGTCACAACGACGACGGCTGTGAGAGGTGGGGTGCATTGTGGGAACGGTGGATTTGATGGGCAGCCGGAGAAGAGCAGCAATCGGATTGAAAGCATGGAGCCTCTCACTCCATCTCCGACACCAGCTGATGGAAACAGGCTGGAATCCCGAGAGCAGAACTGTGTTTGAGAGCTGGTTTTAACAGAGGAGGTGTTTCACCTGGAAGGGGGGTGTCTGCAGAGCAGTGTAGCGCAGAGCATGTGGTCTGTAGTGTTTGGACGTCCCTGGGGTGGAGGGGTGGGGGGTGGCTCACCCCACTAACCACAAGCCGCACACCACATCTGCAAAGAAATATTTTTCACAATCGATATGCCAGTCTAAAGAGGGAGCTTCAAGAGGAGCGTGCCCCTTTGGGATAGGAGAACAAAGACGGAACATTAGTGAATGCTAGCGCTGACTCTGTGGGGTTTACCTGGGCCAGCAGGGGTGTGTCAGGGTCTGCGTCCGGGGAGGAATGAGAGGAGAGCAGCAGAGACTGGCAGGGCTGACTGAAGGAAATACCGCAGGATTAGTGACTTTACCCTGGGAATGTGTGTGTGTGTGTGTGTGTGTGTCTGTCTGTGTGTCTGTGTGTGTATGTGTTTCTGTGTGTATGTGTCTGTGTGTGTGTGTGTTTCTGTGTGTGTGTGTGTGTGTGTGTGTGTGCGCGTATGTGTGTGTTTGTCTGTGTATGTGTTTCTGTGTGTATGTGTTTCCGTGTGTGTGTGTGTGTGCGCGCATGTGTGGAGGTGCATAGGGAGGGCCCATGCAGGCACACTGTCAGGCAGCCCCTTTGGGGTTTGATGGATTGTGAGAACTTATTGAAAGTTGAAACTGGCCTTTTTAAACAGCCGTTCACTGTTTCCCAGTCCTGCTGTTGTTCAGCCCGTGCTGAGGATGCAGGCTGCAGAGCATCGTCTTTATGCTCGTCTGAAGCCGGCGCTTACAGCAGAGCTGCAGGTGTTTTAAAGTGCCTGCCGAGCGGAGCAAAAAGAAGGCAAAGAGAGAGGACAGAGTGACTTAATGAAAAATTAAAGTGACATTAGCACAGACATCAGCGAGCGTGCTTACAGACCAGGAAAGAAGGGATGGGGGAGGTGAACCATGAGAAGGAGGGGGGCATCGAATGAATGAAAATAAGAATGAAGGAGAGGGAGAGAGACAGAGAGAGAGAGTGGAGAGAGGAGGGGCTAAATGGGAGAACATGGGGAGGGGGAGAGAGTTGGGTTCTTTTTTTTTTAGGATAAAGCCCCTTCTAGACACCTCCCCCTCTCTCCTGTGGAGTCGAGTATCCTGACCCCAAAAGCTTTGTGAGTTTCTCGGAGGAGGGAGCGAGACTGGGAGAGAGAGAGAGGGGGAGAGGGAGGGAGAGAGAGAGAGGGAGAGAGAGAGAGAGAGGGAAAGGGGGACGGAATTACAGAGTCAGAGAGAGAAGCAGAGGGAGGACGGCCGCAGTGGTTCTCTCGGCTGTCTGCAGCGTGTCATGGCTTTGCGGTGCCCGGGAGGAGAGGCGTGTGGATTTGCTGGTACTGCGGCGCTGTTTCCGGGAGGAGAGCTGAGAACGTGACGGCAGGATGCCCTCAGTTTCACTCAGTCTGCCCACGGCCCTGGCCGGCCGAGCTCGCACCTGGGTCTGCCTCTCCTGCATGTTCTGGGTGAGTGCTGCTTCTTCCTCCACGCTGGCTCCGTTTTGGGGGGGGGGGGGGGGGGGGGGGCGTTAGGGACACCCTGAGAGTTAGAGCTGCTTATGTTTATGGGCTTTAATAATCTGAGTGGACGGGGGTGTGCAGAACGGGACCCCGCTGTTCTGCTCCGCTGAGATCATCTTTTAAAGTTTTTTTGCCTGTAAGTGTGGGCTGTAATGATGGCTGTGTGTGGCGGGGCTCTCCTCTCTGTCCGTCTGCCTGGGTCTGTCCCGGGACAAAGCTGTGCCTGTTCTCCTGTGGAGGTTGTAATCTGCCCCTCCTGCGCAGGACTGCGTTCACGGCCGTCCCGTGCAGACCAGCACAGCCCGTTAGAGCGAGGGGTCGGGGGGCGCTCATCTCTGACCCCAGGTCCAGTTAATTAGCGTTCTGACCGATTCCCGGCTCGATGGGATGAGGTGTAAGAGGATCCCAGGACCCCCGGCTTAGCGCCGAGTCACTGATGGACTGAATGAGCTGAGAGCCAAAGCATTACAATCTGATTTTGTGTGAGGGGTGTGAGGGGCCAGAGGGTGCGTGGCCCAGCAGAGACGCACACTCTCTGGGTTAGGATTGAGGAGATGAGGAGTCCTGGAGGACCAGCTGGGGAAATAATTACGGAGAAAGAGCGATGCAGGAAACAGGCACCCTATATGAAGCAGTTGTGATTTATTTGCAAACAGGGCAGAAAAAGAAGTTTGCCTCTAAGACAGATTGGCTTTTCCATGCAGTTAAAATTCTGCTCTGAATGGAAAAGGCAGCCTCATGCTGTTCGGTCAGGAAAGGAACGTCTTTGCCAAATAGAAAATCAAGAGGTGCCTTAAAATCACCGCAAGAGTGAGAAGAGCAGAGGATTCAAACACCTCATGCACCGTCTAAGAATGACTCTCAAAGCACTGTGAATTATGGATGAGATACACACATCACTGGATACCTGCATTTGCTGGCTCACACTGGAACATACCAATCCAAAAAAACCAACCGGTCATTAAAACGGAAGAAAAAAGGTCAATCGTGGTTTATCTCGATAAATCAGGGCTTTTGAATTTTAGGAAAAGCAGAATCCAGAGAGATGTTGAAAGACAGCAGTTGATTCCTAATATATAAGAGTAAGTGCTGAGAAGTAGGAGGGGCTGTGCTGGGTTTGGCTAATAGGATAATAATTAAAGACTTAAGTGTAATTATTTTCTTTGTAGCCAAAGATTAAGCCTTTAATTAGCCTTTAATCAGACAACACTTGAAACCTTGAGCTTGCAGGGAGAAGTTTGAGAAGGTGCTAATTACTGATGGTCCTATAGCTGCTAAGATCGAGTCGACATTGATCCATCACTAAACCTTCAAGATGCCAATGAAAGCTCCTCATTGTGTGATCAATATCCATTAAGCCACAACAGATCAATCCACCAATGCAGAAATGTGGATGAGAGGTGGCTTGCACAGCTTTTGTTTGGGTTGTGTGTGCACATGAATCAAATTGGAGTTCTTCTCTCCTCCTTTCTCTTTTCTTCTCCTCCTTTACCCCCCCCTCTCTCTCTCTCCCTCCCTCTCTCTCTCTGTCTCTCTCTCTCTTTCTCCCTCCTCTCTCTCCCTCCCTCTCTCTCTCTCTGTCTCTCTCTCTCTCTCTCCCCCCTTTCTCTCTCCCTCCCTCCCTCCCTCTCTCTGTCTCTCTGTCTCTCTCCCTCTCTCTCTCCCTCTCTCCCTCTCTCTCCCTCTCTCCCCCCTCTCTCTCTCTCCCTCTCTCTCTCCCTCTCTCCCTCTCTCCCCCCTCTCTCTCTCCCTCCCTCTCTCTCTCCCTCTCTCCCTTTCTCTCCGGGGGCTGTGTGGCTCTGTGTATGACTCTGGGGTCAGGCCTGCGCTTTGGGCCCGTGTGAGTTGCCCTGCAGGCAGTGATTGGGATGTGCGGAGTGATGGGGTGGCTGAGTGAAGTGAAACTTTCTCTGCTTTCAGTAGGTCAGTGGCTGTAAATGAGAGGTTGTTCTGAGCCGGGCACAATGGAGAGAGAAGGACACGAGGGCAGGGGTGGGCGCTAAAGGCCAGACGCAGAGACGGCCGAACCCCTCACACAGCGGCCACCAGCCCTGCTCTCTCTCTTCCTCTGTGCCTGGCACGGTGTCTCTCTCTGCTTGCGTCTGTGTGGTTTCTCACTTTGTCACTTTCTCTCTTTTTCTTCCTGTTTCTGTGTCTCTCTGTCTTCTATCAGTCTGGTGGTGGTCCCCCCCCCCCAATTCAAATGTGCTTTGTTGGCATGAATTACGTAGCTTTACGGAGTTACATACAACCATATGTGCAGATTTTAAGCATAATTAACGTACACATATACATACGAACATTCACACCCGGCTATCCATATATATCCAGTATATACATATTTATTCATACATACATACAATACATTATGCTCACACTCACTGGTCTGGGAATGTTGTGAGCCTGGTCTGACACTGTTGCTTGTTTAAATTGAATGAATACACTTATGTTCCATTGTGCTGGAAGTTGCTCTGGATAAGAGCGTCTGCTAAATTCATGTAATGTAATATAACATGAAAGGGAAGGAGGAGCACTAGCTAACTTTGATAGCTAGCTACGCCGCTGATAATCTAGCTAGATAATGACGTTCAAATAGTTCATTCAACTGGCTTGCTAGCAAGCTAGGTTGCTACAGTATTGTATTGAAGGTATCTAACTTACGTCAACTTAGCTTATCTCTCTCTCTTTCTCCCTCTCTCTCTCTCATCTCCCTCTGTCCATTATTGCCTTGTGGATATTTTGAATACCTCACTGTGCCAGTTAGCTGCAGCGCCTCTGGTAGGTGTCTGATATCGGTCGCACTGTGGAGAAGCCACACTGATATCGGTCGCACTGTGGAGAAGCCACACTGATATCGGTCGCACTGTGGAGAAGCCACACTGCTATCGGTCGCACTGTGGAGAAGCCACACCGCTATCGGTCGCACTGTGGAGAAGCCACAGGATTTCACCATTATCAGCTTCAGTGCTGTTTTCAGCAGACTGCAGTGACCACCGAGATGCAGTTCATAGATGTGCTGTAGGAATGCGGTTCTCGTGCTTCAGCGTATCATTTTAACTTTGCTTTGAGGAAAATAAAAAGAAGATGCATATGTGGGGCCCCACTGCAAAATATGCAGGACTGTAACATCTGGCTTTTCATAACTGCATGTGCACAGGCATAATGAGCAGATCTTTTTCAGTTCATCATTTCTCATCTCCCTGTTTTGAGTGTGTGTGCGTGTGTGCATGCGTGAGCATGTGTGTATGTGTGTGCGGGTGCATGTGCGTGTGCATGGGTGTGTGTGTGTGTGTGTGTGTGTGTGTGCCCCGAGGTGGCTGTGGCTGGAGTGGGGGGAGGGGGAGGGGGTGTGAGTGACAGCCTGGGGAGAGCTCTGAAAGCCCTCACACACCGCCACTGCTCTCACTACATAAAGAGGCATTTAACACTGTCCAGCTGATTTATGGTCTGAGTGGATCGTCTGCCTCCCATCACCCCCTGAGAGGACAGTCCTGCGCGCCTCACTGCCCACTGTGGCTGAGATCTGGAACATCTCTGCTCTCAGTCCCTTCTCTTCCCTCTCTCCCTCTCTCCCTCTCTCCATCTCTCCCTCTCTCCCTCTCTCTCTCTCTCCATCTCTCCCTCTCTCCCTCTCCCTTTCTCCCCCTCTCTCTCTTCCTCTGTTCCATTTCCTTGCTCTCTCTGTCGGCTAACTCTCTCTCTCCCTGAGTCTCCTGTGTCTATCCCTCTGTCCATGTTGAATTTGTGTGCGTGTGGGGAGGAACCAATCACTTAGAAACTCCCCTTCCGAAGCTGTATTGTTTTGGGATTTTATTGGGTTTTGGTTTGGAACGTCTCAGCCGTGTTTTTTTTCTTCCTCCATTTTTATGTGTGGCTTGGATGTCATCTCACAGATCTAAGCACAAGTGCTTCTCTCTGGGAAAAGGGAACTTTTCAGAGTGCATGGGAGAGGCACATGGTGCGCTGCGGTGGGGAAACGTGTGGATTGCGTGTGCTTTGTGCAGAACGCTAACAGCGCTGAGGTGCAACGCTGCATTGACATGCTTTTAATTCGCAGAATCTGTTATTCATAAGCTTCATGCAGACCTAGCCTAGTGCCGTGAGGTCACGGTTTTCCTGTTTGTCACATGGTTTTAATAATATTTAACCTTGTTTGGACTGACTTTTGGGCATCGTTAGATCATATTTGGAACATTTCTTTCAAGAACATTCAATTATATTTCAGTAATCTTTAAACATGTAGCTGCATAAATAAAATGTACTTCTGTGATGTTATTCCATAGATCCATCTTAGTAAATTATGTCCCCGGGTAACATTAATCCTCTAGTCCTACACATGTAGTCTATGGGTTTTCCCCTGCCTGACTGAGGTGTGAACTGCCAGGGGCTGCAGTGTGTAGGGACTGCTGCAGTCTGTCGGAGCTGTAGGTACCTGCTCCAGCGTGGGCGCAGTACACCGCCAGTGTCAGACCCATAAACGGGATGAGGGTTTGAGTGTGGAGTGGGCTGTTCACAGCCTGGGGCGGGGCCTTGCTGATTACCTCACTTTCCAGTGGATGGTGCTTTGTTCTAATCCTTGGGTTACATTACATTAAATTGGCATTTAGCAGACACTGTATTCCAGATCGACTAACATCAGTTATAGGTTTTTACAATGTTATCCATTTATACAGCTGGGCATTTACTGAGGCAGTAAAGGGCACAGCAGCAGTGCCCCCAGGGGGAGGTGAACCGGCAACCTTTCGGTTAGTCCTGCTCCTTAACCACTATGCTGCATCGCCACCTGTACTGGAGCTACAGAAAGACAAGGCAAGGCAAAGGATGCCCAGCACACTGAAAATAAATCCCAGTGAAGTTTTCATCTGTTTTTAGGTAGCAAAAGTCATGTTAAGTTGTCAGCCAGTGAAGGCATGTTACCAAAACTTGTCCTTGATTTTTTAAAAATTTCTACTTAAGATTAAAAACTTAAAACGTAATCTTGTCTCATTTTGTGTGTGCTGATGGTTCTCTTTTCATTGCTTGTAGACAGCGGTTTATCCATCCATTAAATTTCTTAATACCTTTAATATCTAATGTTTTGCTTCCTTTATAGTTATCAATTTTTGAATACTTACTGCTGAGTTAAGCACATTGTTTAATAGAACTCAAAGTTAAAGTTCCGTTACAGTTGCTCCCACAATGCCCGTTTGCACTGTGTGCGTGTCTGTGTGTGTGTGTGTGTGAGTTTGCGTGTGCAAGTGTGTATGCATATGTGTGTGTGTAAGAGTATGAGTGTACTTGGCCTGACTTCAGTTTAAGACTGCACTGGTCCCTCGTTTGTTTGTGAAGAAAGCCTATTTCCATATAAGGACTCGCACAGCTGCAGATACGGGGGGAGAAGCGTTTTGTGTTTGTGTGAGTGAAACAGGCCTGCAGGGTGAGAGGTTTAAGACGAGCGATTTCGGAGTTTGATCCTGCTTGATTTCTCCTGCAGCCCTCATCGATTTGCCTGCCTTCCCATGCCGTTAGCGGGCTGGGTGCGCTGACAGGGAGTGATTTTGCACTGTGATAAGAGTCTCTCTGCATCGCGCCCGCTGCTGAATCCCCTCCACCAGAAGGTCTGTTTGCTGGTTTGCTGATCAATGCTGTAATGATCTTCACTTCATTATGCTGCCAGCACTCCACAGGACTCTGCATCCCCGCGCAACAGCGCAGCTCACAAAAGCAGCCATTGTCCGCCGCTGCGTCCTGATGGGCTCCAAATTAAAAGCAGGTGCTCAGGTCCTCGCCTCGCACCCTGTTCGTGTTCCTTTTTTCGGCATGAGGTTTATTCTGAGAGCGTTCTGTTGGCTCTTCAGTGTCTCCATGTTAAATTTAGACAGTCTGAGTGAAAGTGCTGGAGTCACGGGGCCTTCTTCGGGGGGGGTGTGTCAGGACGCCTCCGTTTCGCAGCTCCGTCTCGCAGAGAGTGAGCGGAGCGGGACCCGGGGGGATTTGCAGAGATGCTGCAGCCTAATGTGGAACACAAAGTGCCAAAGCAGAAAAGGAGGCTGATTTAGTGCAGCGTGGCTGCTGCTCCGCTCGGGGAAATGTGGTGCCGTTCGAAGAGTGCTGCTTTTTTGTGGGTCCAAACTTTCATCAAATCTCAGCAGTTTCACCAATTAACGCAGTGACATGTTCAGCATAAATCATTTACTGAGTGTTCAGAGTGCAGAGTGGCCTTCAAGAGTCATAAGGGCTCCACGGAAAAGAAGAAAGAGCTGTTTTTCTGTTTCTATTTTAATGTTTTCTTACTCACGGCTGTAAATATCCTCCTATCTGCATTGCGCAATTTGTAACATTTATTTCTTCATGTGTGCCATGAATGTTGTGAGGCTCAGTATTTCCTCTGAAACTGCATGTGTAAAATGTGAGTTTGAATCTGAGCCATGAGGTCTCCAGAGATGTTTAGGCAACATTTAGGATCTGAGCTTTTGTAAACTCCTCTAGATGGTGATGATTAAGGATTTGGATATGGTTTACTAAATCCTGTGCTTGCCATTGGATTCCGTAATTCTACTGTAATTAAATTTTAAATCTGCTCAGCTCAGTGGTGCTCGGTGAGTCTGCTGAACTGCTGTTGAAATGGCCTGGCTTTGATATTTGCTTTTCTCTCCTGTATGTTTTCACAAATGTCGGCTGGAACCTGCTAATTTGAAAGGTTTCAGAGGAAGTATTTTCCCTCAGTCCCTGTGTTCACAGGCTATTCAGTCCTGTTCGTTAGAGCTGCTCGGTAATGAGACTGATTGACTAACATGATAAATTAAACAGCCTGTGAGCTCCAGAAATATGTTACACAACACTCTACCGAGCCTGTTCCTGTGCTTTGCTTTCCTGGCAGAAAGTGTGGGTGTGGAGAGTCCAGGGTCCGTAAGGGGTTTGTGCCACAGTCAGGGCCTGTTTTTGATTCTCGGAGCCCAGAGATGAAGGATTTTCCCATGTCTGTGACAGGGGAAGTAGAGGCGAGGGGGAAGCAGGCTGTAGTCTGACAGCACCCAGAGAGGGAGTGACCTCCTGCGGGGTGCTGAACTGGCCCGACACAGCCTCGCATGCACAGCTGTGGGGAGAGGCCGGCAGGCAGGCCCCCGGCAGGCAGGCCCTCGGCAGGCAGGCCCTCGGCAGGCCCCTCTACCAGCTCTGATTTATGCTGAAAGCTTGTGTCGGCTGCCTCATGGGGAATCGGGACTGTGGGCACTTGCGGGCAGCGCTCTTAGGTCATGGACTGAGGCGATGTGCAGTTCTGAAGTGATTATAAGAGAAAAGACCTCCTGCTCAGAGGTGACTCCGCTGGGTGCTCAGAGGTGACTCCACTGGGTGCTCAGAGGTGACTCCACTGGGTGCTCAGAGGTGACTCCGCTGGGTGCTCAGAGGTGACTCTGCTGGGTGCTGAGGGGTAACTCAGCTGGGTGCTCAGAGGTGACTCCGCTGGGTGCTCAGAGGTGGCTCGGTGCAGCGCAGAGCTCTCTGTTAGAGCTGTGCTTTCATGCCTTGCTGTTTGACGGTGAGATAAAAAAGTGGGATTTTTTTTCTCTCCGCTTCTGGATGACTGACTCATTTCCTCCGAGTCGTCCACAAACCCCTGAGATCAAGTGAGTGGGGGGATGGAGGCGTAGAGAGTGCCTAAAATGCCTTAGGTGCATTTCTCCCTAAATGAAAAGCAGGTGACCGTCCCGTGTGAGGTTAGGGGATGGAGGGGTCACATTCCTACCCCCGGGACAAAGGAAATCGAGTGATGACGGGCTCCCCTCTCCTCTGCCCTACCTTAATTTGTTCGCCCACCCCCCCTGCAGCAGATGGAGACGGGTCCTCTCTCCTGCTTTGGGCAGGTCTGTGCCCTGTCCTCTCACACACAGACCTGTCCCTGCTCAGACCTCTCAGCGACCTGCTCCAGCTCAACCACAGACAAATAAACAGCGAGGAAGCCGAGAGGACTGACCTGTTTCTCTGAACCCTGTGTTTTTATGCAGCACAGAGCTCCTTTCTTCAGAGATCTCTGCAGAAAACACATCTGTGAATGCCTCTGTGTGTGTGCGTCTGGGTGTGTACATTCACATATTCATTTGGCAGACACTTTTATCCAAAGCAACTTACAAGTGAGGCAGATTACAACACAAGCAAAAAGCCACATGAGTCAACAATATTAGAAGCACTGCATGACCAAGTTTCAACGGTTGGCCAGACCAATGGTTGGCCAAGGTACAAGCTTGCTGGTAGAGGAAAAAAGGAGTGGAGTGTGTAAAGGAGCAGGAGGGCATTGTGGGACAGCACTGGAGTGGGCTGGAGCTGCCGGGGCTCAGGGCCACGGTGCGGGTGAATGGGGAGGCGCGTAAGGAGTTGGCGTTTGGCGAGACGGGCTCTGGCTCGGCCCAAGAGGAGCACTTCATTATCATGGCAGGGATTTGCCGTCCTATCCCTGAGCCACTAATCCCTGAGCTGGGGAATCCTTGAGTGTAGACGAGGGGCCGGGACTGTCCCTGGAGGCCGTGGGCCGGTGCCAGGCAGGAGTGAGACGGAGCTGTGAAAGCTGTTTATCCCGTGCCGGGTTGACCTCAGCCCCTCATTACACAGCGATGTGGCGGCTGGCTCCGGAGGGGGGGTGGGACCTGTGTCTGTGTGCTGGGAGCCCTGTGCAGGACGGGGCTGCAGGGCGGGGCTGCATGGGCGTGGCTGCAGGGTGGGGCTGCAGGTGCGTGGCTGCAGGGACGGGGGTGCAGGGTGTGGCTGTGTGGCGTGGCTGTAGGGCGGGGCTGCAGGGCGTGGCTGTAGGGCGGGGCTGCAGGGCGTGGCTGTAGGGCGGGGCTGTAGGGCGGGGCTGCAGGGCGTGGCTGTAGGGCGGGGCTGCAGGGCGTGGCTGCAGGGCGGGGCTGCAGGGCGGGGCTGCATGGGCGTGGCTGCAGGGTGGGGCTGCAGGTGCGTGGCTGCAGGGACGGGGGTGCAGGGTGTGGCTGTGTGGCGTGGCTGTAGGGCGGGGCTGCAGGGCGTGGCTGTAGGGTGGGGCTGTAGGGCGGGGCTGCAGGGCGTGGCTGTAGGGCGGGGCTGCAGGGCATGGCTGTGGGGCGTGGCTGCGGGGTGGGGCTGCAGGCTTCATTGCTATATAAACACGCTGGCAGTAACACATCTGCAGCTCTGGCTGGGCTGCCTGGCGGCGGGTAATATAAATGTTTGGGCAGCGCTGGCTCTCCTGAGCACTCGGACTGTGCAGAAAAATTCAGCGATAATTAGAGTCAGATGCTGGGGGGGCGGCGGTGGGGGTGGGGGGCGATTTCCCTTTGTTCTGAGTGTTGCATTGATGGCAAACATTCATCTGGTGGTGTGTGTGTGTGAGGAGCTCAGGGTCTCCAGCGTGTAGCAGACTCACACCGCTCACTGTCTGTCTGAGCTGGCTGTGGCTGGGCTTTCTTTGGACAGTAGTGTTAATAGTGCTCATTGCACTGGACTCTGGTCTCTGCTCTAATCCCAGCTGGGTCGCAGCTGTACAGCCCATGACTGAGGTAACTCTGCCATTTCACATAAAACTAGACAGATGATGGCTAAATCTGAGGTTACATTTTCCCCAGATAAGCAGTGTAGCAGAATGTGAATTAACAGTGAGTTCCATCCTCCCCTGTAGTTCACCGTGCGGAGCTCAGATAGCCCTATTGTGCAGCAGCAGAATAGCAGCTCTAGTGGGGGCAGTCTGTGGCAGGTGAGGGCCCCAGGGGGTGTGGTCTCCAGGGGTGCAGAGGGCAGGGCATGCTCATGTCATGGTCACAAGCCCCACCCAATCTGTTACTGCGCCTCAATGCTGAAATGTGGTGAAATGTGGTGAACTCCTGCTCTGATGCTCTGACGCTCTGATGCTCTGATGCGTTCTCCTCTCCTTGCTGCTGTGGGAGGAGGGTGAGCTCTTTCTCCTCAGGTCTTCACTCTCCCTCCTTCACTGAACAGAGCTTCCCTAAGCAGAGCGCTGAGAGACCAGGATCGTGTCCTCTCCTCTGACTGCAGTTTGCTTTGTTTCACAGTAAAATCACAGATTTTACACTCACTCTCATGCATACCCATACTGCACATTTCTTTAGGGACAACAATGCACAACAGCATTTTAAATGGACCGTCACAGGGAACTGGGGTTAAAAAAGGTCATATATTTATTCAGTCATCATTCATGTTTGACTCCACCTTCTTCCTCCTGTGTCCGTGTTATCGTGCTGGGTCGGTGTTAGGAGTTTTGCTCTGCACTGAAAAGTCAGTGCCACAGAACTCCTCCTTCTGTAGGTTTCTGTGTGTTGAATTCCTCAGTAATTGGGACTGCAGGTTTTGGAAAGTGACTTTGTTCTGGGATGTGTGGCCGGTTCGGGCCCCTTGTGCAGGTCAGTGTGGCGGCTTTACAGCCCCTCACAGCTGGCCCTGTGCCACCAGGAGAATTCCTCCCCAAAGCGTGTTTCCAGGATACCAGCCCCACAGCATGGCTGAGCGACCCCCCCTCCCCTCTCTCCTCCCTCCTGTTGCTTATGATCATTAATTCATTGGTCTTTTTTACAAATAAATCAGTTGGCGCTTCTCAATGCCCCCCTGTGGTCTGGCTGTCCCGGGACAATTCCAGACCAGCCCCCGCTCAGGAGGGGCACCCCCCCCCCCCCCCGGGAGGAGGGGATCCCATTTCAGGGGCTCCGTGTGGGGGCCCCACGGCCGCTCATGTGACCCAGAGAGAGGATTCTGCCCCGGTTAGTGTGTGGGGATGGTGGAGAGGGAAGGCGAGGGAGGGGGGAGAGGTCAAAGGTCAGACGTCCCGCTGGGCAGTGTTTTGTGAGCCCAGGAATAGCAGTCCTGTGAAAGAAACGGTGTGCGAGACAGTGGGTGGTGTTTAACAGGCCGCGCCCCTCCCAGACCCCTCCCCTCCTCAAACAGCAGATGGAGTCCGCCACGACGACCCCCAGCATCCTTTAATGGCTAACTTCCTCTGACCCAGACATATGTCATTCCATATGCAAAGTGCTCTGTGAGCAAACCCTTTCTCTCAGCGGAAATGAGGAGGACCTTGCAGCCAGTCCCCGGGATGGACAGTGAGAGAGAGGCTACAGAGAGGAGAGGAGCCTGTGGATGCAAACCACTGAACCGTGTGGTTTACCCCCAGCAAGCCTGCTAACGTCACAGCTGTGAGGCCAGTGTGCTAAGAATTTCATTTTGAAGTGGAAGAAAAGATGAGTCACAAGATCATCTATGCAAGATTTTGATTGGTGGAAGATTTTGATTGGCTCACAATCATCTTGGCTGTCTGTCACAGATTTCCCTCATTGTCACCACCATTACCTTTATATGATATCAGGAAGGTATCCAGGTCCTATCTTCTGCTGTCATGTCTTACTTGATTGAAATTGGATGGTCTCCCACATTAAGCACCGGAGATGAATCTCAGAGCTGCTAAGTGATTGATTGATCTGAGGATCAGAATCTCCCTCTAAACAAAATGAACCAAAAGCAGATTTTGTTTACAAGTGTAAAAATGAACCCATGCCAGCTTAACAGGCTATCAGCAGAAAACATCCCATAAAATGCTTTAACAGTGGCTGTTTAATTACTGCCTTTTACAAACTGTGAACTCTTCTTGGGTTTCAACTCCTGAGAAGTGTGTGTTTGCATGTGTGCATGTGTATATGTCTGTATGTGTGTGTGTGTGTGTGTACATGAGTGTTTGTGCATATGTTAGTATGCAAGCATGACTGTATGTGTGTGTGCATGTGTGGGTGCGTGTTTGTGGGTGTGAATAAGCGTGTGCGTGAGTGCATGTGTGCATGTCTGTGTACACTCACGTGTGAATAAGCGTGTTCGTGAGTGCATGTGTGCGTGTCTGTGTACACTCGCGTGTGAATAAGGAGAGGGTAGGATGCAGCAGTGTGGTTTTCGCTCTCGTTCTAACCTGGGGAATGATTCAGGGGAACTCTCTGGCAGGGAGAGAAACGGCTCTCTGGGTGACCTTACGCTGCAGGAATGTGTCTGGCTGCCGGGGAAGCAGGCCTCTCTGGCTAAGTGTGTGGCAGCCATTACGGCTCTCACTGTAAAAGCTGGGTTCTGTTAAAAGGGGCTGTGGCTCGCTGGTTTTTAAACGACCACAACTGGGTTTTAAACTCTATTACTTAACTTTGGTCAGACGTATGAGGCGGATTTAATAGTCCTGGATATTTCCCTAGCTCATCTGGTGAGAGATTTGTCTAAAAAAATTGATGTACAGACTTTCTGCTGCTATTTGATGTAGGAGTTTGTCTAAGGGAGTTCTGCTTCGTGTCCTTATTTTTAACATGCTGGAGTTCAAATGTCACTACATGGTTACCGTCACATTGCAGATGTTTTTTACTCTTTGGGAACAGGAATGATCTTTTCATGCTACAGTAAACAGACACTCTGAATGTGACAATGACAGAGTGCCATCGATCCCCGCAGAGGGGACAGCTGTGGGATCGTACTGTGGCACACCATGACTTCATTTAAAGGGTGGAGCTTAGCCTGACAGCAAGCCAGGCCTGACAGCTGACACAAACAGTGTACTCATCACAGGAACATTCTCTTACACACACACACACACACACGCACACACGTACACACACGCACACGCACACACACACACACACACATACACACACATGCACAGATAATATGGGTTCTGTGTTTTGATTGCATGTGAGACTGATGATCTGAAGGCAGTGTATCAGTGCATTGGTGATGGCAGCGGAGGTCAGAGAGGATGTAAGAGAGAGACCGGATGATCTACAGGTGTTCAGGTGTTAATGCTGTTTTACTGGGAGCTCTCAGATGTGCTGGCTGTAGAGGTGGAAACAAAGAAGAAATTTTGCCTTTAAACTGATTACTCTGCACCTGTTTCTGTTTGTTTTGCTTAATTAACAACAGAGTTAATTTGCTGAATAATCCATATCCACTGGCCACTGATGCCTTCTCTCTTAATTGTTTTTCCTGTAGTAGTGCTCTTTTTCATGGCATGACATCACCTCACAGCTACACATAGCAAGTATTTAAAAGACAAAAATACAGTCAGCACAGTCAGTGGAAACAGGTAATGATAACCCTTTTAATTTAAATCGTCCACTGACTGCACAGCGCTCAGTCTTTGAAGACAGAGAGCAGCTAAGGCTGTTGGACAAACTGAATTCAGACAGCTGTGAAGTTTGAGAAGATTAGCTGAGCATTGAGTTCACCGCCTTCCCTGGTAGAGGGTAGAGAATAAACTAGTGAATCTTCTCACTGGATACCGTATGAGCAAGAGAGACCACAAGATGTGATTAAGACCAAGGAAATTAGGTGCCAAATGGCAAGGGTTATTCAGATAATCAATTGCTTGGAAGTTAATTAAACAAAACAAAGAAAGATTTAAAGAAATCTTTGATTTTAAGGTTGCTCTTGCTGAAGAGACCCCCAGTGTTCTGACTGACCCTGTACAGGAGGGTGCCTGTTTACAAAGTGAGCTCCATGGCCTCTCCCACTCTGCCCTGTGGGCGATGCCCCACCCTGCCACACCCCCCTGCGGCAGCCAGTCGCAGCCCCTCAGACCCCGAGAGGTTGGCGCGGTGCCAGGCCTCTCTCGGTGCTCGTGGAGTGGCCCCTCCTTCCTGTCGTCTCTGAGAGGGGTCTCCGCCCGGCACTGCGCACGGCTTTTCATTAACTAAGTGAGAGAGAGAGAGAGGCAGAGGGGCAGGCGGCTGTTTTACCGCCTCTGAATTCTAACACCACTCTCCTTAATGCCCTCTCACAGGGCGTCTCCCCCTCAAACCATGTGACCCCGCGGCCCCTCCCCCCTCCCCAGCAACACCAGGCCTCCCCGTTCTAACACCACTCTCCTTAATGCCGCTCTTACAGGGCGTCTCCCCCTCAAACCATGTGACCCTGCGGCCCGTCCCCTCTCCCCAGCGACACCAGGCCTCCCCGCAGTAAATAGCCAATGGCGTGTTGCGTGTGGCCGCGCTCGGTGGAGTCTCAGAGGCAGTGTGGCCTGCAGGTGACCTCGCGACGGCTCCGCTCGTTCTTCGGGCTGAGGAAACGGCCCCACAGTCACAGTGCAGACACAGGGAGGGGGAAACTGGCCTGGACCCACGGAGCAGTGTCTGCAGTGTGGCTGAGGTCTGACCGATAGTGGGACTGTCTCTCTCAGCGTTGTTAGCCCTTCAGTGGCCTGTTTTACTGGTCCTGTGGGGGATGGGGGGGGGGGGGGTCGTGGGGCTGGTTAAAGCATCCTCTGAGAGGTAGACGTTCCCCAGACATTCTGCTATGGCCATCAGAGGCTGTGCCCGGTCAACTCAACTCATTTGTCATCTATGCAAGCTGCTCTATCAGGACCTGCGACCTGAGCTGTGCTCACACAGCTCTCTCTTCCTCTCCTCCTTTCTTTTTCTCACCCTTTCTCCTTCTCTCGCTCCCTCTCCCCCTGTCTCTCTGTCTCTCCCCCTCTCCCTCTCTCTCCCTCTCTTTCTCCCTCTCTTGCTCTTTCTCTATCTCCCCCTCCCTCTTTCCCTCCCTCTCTCTCTGCCCCCCCCCCTCCTCCTCATTGTCTTCATGCGGGGGGGCTGATTGTGTATGCCTCTGTTCCCATGGGCTTAGTGTCTGAGCTCAGCTCTGTATACCCCAGCGCGTGAGTCGGGGGGTCGGGGTGCTGTGTTTGGGGGCGCGTGAGTGGGGGGGTCGGGGTGCTGTGTTTGGGGGCGCGTGAGTCAGGGGGTCGGGGGTGCTGTGTTTGGGGGCGCGTGAGTCGGGGGGGTCGGGGTGCTGTGTTTGGGGGCGAGTGAGTCGGGGGGTCGGGGGTGCTGTGTTCGGGGGCTGCTCTTCTCCTTTTGTGCCTGTCTTAAGGGACAGGCGAGGGTGTTTTTATGGTTGGCAGCCTTCCTGCAAAAAGACACTCTGTGAATGTACCAACATGATCACAAAGAGCACAGCTTTAGTCTGGGGTGTCCCCCCCCCCCCACCCCCCCACCCCCCCGCCCTCATTGGTACCCCAGACACATGGGATATGAAAACTGTAAACACGCCATAAGCATGTTGCCATTCTCCTAATGACTCAAAACAATTAGAGACACAAAAGAGACTCTTTTTCTGTTTGCACAATGTACAGTATTTACACTGTGTTTGGGGGCAAACAAGGAGGGCGTATTTCACGGGCTTCAGGAGGCTACGAAGGGGACAGTTTATGAGTGCTTTCTTTCATGCTTTGGGAAAGATAATAAAACTCATAAGAGGAAAAGTTATTTCAGAAGAGCAGCTGCAGACAATCATTAATGGGAGTGAAAACAGGAATGTCTGTTTGGCTTTCAGCTTTTCAGGAAGAAGCGATCAGGAGCGTGAGATGGCAGTTGGGGTGAGATGGTCAGCACTGCGGTGGTCTTTTCGGCTGTTTTTGTCCTCTCCAGCCTATATGAATGGGAAAGCACACAGGCTCTGCTCCAGGCATCTCTCCCTGTGTTGAACTTGTGGAGATTGAGACGTCTTCCTGTCTGGTGTCTCCCCCTCAGTGCCCTGCACTGTCTCAGGGAGAGAGACACGAAAACAAGCGCCACCGCACTCAGGACTCTCAGACGGGCCCTGTGCGTGTTCTCACTGAAAGAGGAAACAAATGAACACATTACAGAATGAGCTTTCCCGTCCGCTCTGGGAAAGCAGCGCTTCCTACAGCGTCCGATTACTGCTAATGAAAATGAATGAAATTACGCACTCAGCCCAGGCAATGCTGCAGGCGTTTCCATAGTAACTGTGTAAAATGTCATAGTATGTGCGCCATGGCGACTGGCAGCCATGGAAACAGGACTCTGGCGGTCTTGATGACCAAGATGACAAACCAGGGCAGAGACGCAGGGCATGAACCCCATCACTTCCTGTGACAATTTACTGCAACTTTACTCTTGGAATGAAGAGGAAATAAAGATTAAATCTAATCAATATATAATCACTTTTCACTCACTTTCATGTTTCTCTGCCAAGTGGCCTTCTGTATAATTTAGTGATTTCTCAGCCGTCCTGTGGTGCTGTGCTGATCCAGCCGCAGGTTCAGGGAGAGCAGCGGGGAAAGCTAAATAAACCTCCCTCAGGCTCTGGCAGAAACAGCCCTTACAGCGAGCGCAATTCCTGTGGTGTTTATGCAACTGCAGATAAAGGCTGGAGACGGGGAGAACCGGGGTGAGTGGGCATCAAAACGGGGTGAGTGGGCGTCGCCTGTAAGGTGGGGAGTGGCAGTGATCGTCCGCACTGTTACCTGCACAGGTGCAGCAGACCTGTGGCTCAGTCTCTCAGACACAGCTGGTTCTGCTGACCGTAACCGCTGTGTTGCAGAGGGTCTGTGTGTTACAGGTCATTACCGCTACGTTCAGCCTGGCGCTCCACGGTTGTGACTCATGTTAAATCCTAGCCTCAGCTCAGTTGCTCTGTATGGGCCACCGATGTGATCCCCTCAGCGGCCACACGGGGCACTGCATCACTGGTGCCTAACTGAAGGCTCTTCATTAAACACGGCCACTGACTGAGACACGCTACTACAATGGCAGGGGCCCCAGTCCCACACAAACAAACAGAGCCAGGCCAGCCTCTGGCATCTCCAACGCGACACGCGGGCCGGGATAATCTCCCACAGAAACGCCAGCGCCCGGGCCCTCCCTCCCAGACCTGCCCAAATCACACTCACCGTCGTGCCAACCCAGAGGCCCGCATAGCTCCATTAATTGTTTTAGGCTAACCAGATTAGGCTAATCACATTACGGCGAGGTTAGGCGTAACCGGGAGTGGGAGTGAAAGGCCGTCTGTCTCCCTGTCTCCTTGTGGCACTCTCAAGGTCACACGTCACCGGCGGGGCCACGCCGAGGAGCTGGGCGGTGTGAGGGGCCCGTCTGACAGGATGAGCCAATCAGCCAGGAGGGAGGAAAACGGCAGAGTCACTGAGAAACTTTCCCCCTTAATAGATTTTTTTTTAGAATAACAGGCAATAAAAGGAGGAGGTGTAGATGCATGTAAGAGATTTACACCACAGAGATTCCATGAGATCAGAGCGGAGACAACACTGACTGAATCTCTCTCTCTCTGAGCTCCTGATAGAGGGAGAGAGAGAGAGGGAAAGAGAGAGAAAGAGAGGGGAGGGAAAGGGGGGGGGAGAGAGGGAGAGCGGTGTGGAGTCTGTTGTTTGGTGTGAAAACATAATCAGGGTGTCTGGTCTGATTCAAATCCTCTTGCTTTTGGTCATGTGTTTGAGCAGACTGGTTTGGCATGACTGCTTAAATGATCAGTCATTGATGCAGTTTTATAGGTTTCATGCAATATTTTGCTAATATAAAACACATATACAGCTGTTAGCATTTGAAAGTGGAGAACACTTTATAATTATAGTAATAATGGAAATAATAATAAAATAATTAATAATAAAATAATAATTCTAGAAATTTCCTGAAGTATCTCCAGGTTCTTCTGCATTTCTCGTGAAATTATCTTTCCTCAATGATATCAAAGAAATCAGGTGCACCTGACATTGTTTTATCAGGTGCACTGATTCCTTTGATATCATTGAAGGAAGATAATTCAACAGGAGCTGACCTCTCTCAGTGCTGGCTGGAATGAGACTAACCATGGATACGGTGCAGTCTGTTCATTCATCGAGATCAGCACTAATTGTTTTTGTAGAATGAGATTACCGTTTCAGTTGCAGTTGCATTGTTAATTAAGACAGGATGAGAAGTTAATCCCTAAATATTCCAGGATCACAGAGGCGCGGCCAGGCGGGAGGTCCTGGTGGAGTGTGAGAACCGCCGTGTCTTGCAGCGTAACCCCAGTGTGCTGTAGCTCGCTCAGAACCATGCGCAGAACGCTGCAGCCGGCAGCACCACGCTCTATCGCTCGGGTCCCCAGCTGTCCCGTTGACCATGGCGGAGTCTCAGAGTGGATCTGCAGGTCTGCGGGCGGGAGCTCTGCGGGGCGTGGGGCCTGGGAGAGGACACTGCGGGGTGTGGGGCCGGCAGCCCGGGAGAGGACTGTGCGGGGTGTGGGGCGTGGAGCCCGGGAGAGGACCGTTGCAGGCGTGGGGCCTCGGAGAGGACGCTGCGGGGCGTGGGGCGTGGAGCCCGGGAGAGGACCGTTGCGGGCGTGGCGCCCGGGAGAGGACTGTGCGGGGCGTGGGGCGTGGAGCCCGGGAGAGGACCGTTGCGGGCGTGGGGCCCGGGAGAGGACTGTGCGGGGTGTGGGGCGTGGAGCCCGGGAGAGGACCGTTGCGGGCGTGGGGCCTCGGAGAGGACGCTGTGGGGCGTGGAGCCCGGGAGAGGACCGTTGTGGGCGTGGAGCCCGGGAGAGGACGCTGCGGGGTGTGGGGCCCAGGAGAGGACGCTGCGGGGCGTGGCTCTGGCCCTCCTGCTTGCGGGCGGCCTGCTCTCCGTTGCGTTTGTCTGTTTTTCCACACGCTGTGATGAGGAGGTAATTGCTGGTGTGGAGGCTGCGCTCGTCTGGGAATTCGCGATGGCAGGCCGCCGCGCCCGTGCCCTGACATTCCCGCTCTTTTTCCACAGCGTGTTCCCAGGGCCTGGTTTATAAGGGGCGCAATGTGCCAGCCACATGGCCCATCTGAGCCCTCTCCAGTCCTCAGCTTTTAATAAAAGCCTGACCAAAGGAATACCTCTCTGCTCTGCATTTCTGCACTTTAATGCTGGCATTAGTTTGAAGGGGTTGTTCCTGGGTTTCTCACAGCCCCAGCGTACAGCAGGCCTCTCGCAGATCCCAGCCCCCTCAGTCCTGCAGTGTGCAAGCGTAAAAAATGGGTCAGGTCCGTTTGGGCTCCTGGGTGGGTCAGTGGTTGTGGCATTCGTCTTGAGCGCATCGTCAGTGTGTCGTCAGTGTGTCATCAGTGTGCCATTGGGAGCCAATGGGAGCCCAGCTGCGTTGCTCCTCCCAGATGCCTGCCGGTTGCTCTGATGATGCCAGCAAAGCCACACCCACTCTCTGGGAGGTGCGTACTTTGCTGTAGTGCGCCGGGCAACTTGTAGGGTGAAAAATCGCTGCTGTTGGTGTGCGAGTGCGCGGGGCGTGGCAGTCAGAGTCTTCACTGTAAGCACACATGCACTGTGGATCAGAGTGCAGTTTATTCAAATAGCCTGAGAGCCGTGAGAGAGCGATGGTCCTCTGGAGAGGATAAAAGCTCACTGTAACCGAGGAGCAAAATGGGAACCAGCTGAATAAATACTTAGAGGAAGTGATGTCACAGGCTGAATCACCAAGGATGTCCATCACAGGGCGCAGGGGAGAGCGGAAAACAAAGAGGGAATGCGATACACAGTGCCACAGAGCTGGAGCCGGAGAGAGAGCGACGCTGTTGTGGAATCAGTCAATCTGACTTTTCCTTTACCCCCTGAAAAAAAACCCCAAAAAACTCCAGAACACAGTCTGTGAAAATAAATCCTTGAGAGATGTAATTACGGGGAAAGGAAACAAGCACAGCAGGCCAGGGTCCTTTCAGGGGAGTCGCAGACGCTGTCAGATCAAAACGATTTCGAGCCGTTTACATAACACACCTGCGGCAGAGGCAAGGTGACTGCGTGTTTGTGTCCAAATCTGTCTTGTTCTTGGACAGTGCTGCTTCCCTCCCCCCATTAAAGAAGGGGGGGGGGGGTTTCCAGGCGCCCTGCCGGGCAGTTTTCCTGCAGAGGTTTCCATTGTCCAGCACTGGGACTGCCTTTCAGCCTGCCCTCTCCCTCACTCAGCCTGGCTGCAGGGTGTGGGGAGACCTGTAGGGGGTGCACTTTGCTGCCTCTTCCATCAGTTAATTTGACCAAACTGCTGCAGATTTCTCTTGTCCATTTTCAGTGCTGATTGATCCCAGTGTTTTCATCTGTGCCCCAGTGTTTTCCTCTCTTTCCCGGTGTTTTTATCTCTTTCCCGATGTTTTTATCTCTTTCCCGGTGTTTTTATCTCTTTCCTGGTGTTTTTATCTCTTTCCCGGTGTTTTTATCTCTTTCCCGATGTTTTTATCTCTTTCCCGATGTTTTTATCTCTTTCCCGGTGTTTTTATCTCTTTCCCGGTGTTTTTATCTCTTTCCCGATGTTTTTATCTCTTTCCCGGTGTTTTTATCTCTTTCCCGGTGTTTTTATCTCTTTCCCGGTGTTTTCCTCTCTTTCCCGGTGTTTTTATCTCTTTCCCGGTGTTTTTATCTCTTTCCCGATGTTTTTATCTCTTTCCCGGTGTTTTTATCTCTTTCCCGATGTTTTTATCTCTTTCCCGGTGTTTTTATCTCTTTCCCGGTGTTTTTATCTCTTTCCTGGTGTTTTTATCTCTTTCCCGGTGTTTTTATCTCTTTCCCGGTGTTTTTATCTCTTTCCCGGTGTTTTTATCTCTTTCCTGGTGTTTTTATCTCTTTCCCGGTGTTTTTATCTCTTTCCCGGTGTTTTTATCTCTATCCCAATAGCCGCCTGCAGTGTCTGTTCCCCGTTCACATGAAAAAAATGTCTTCATGCAGTTCAGTGTGTGCAGTGTGAGGCTGAAAGAGAATTCAAATAAGCAAAGAATTGCTGAATGCGTGCATGCTGAATGCGTGCATGCTGAATGCGTGCATGCTGAATGCGTGCATGCTGAATGCGTGCATGCTGAATGCGTGCTTGCTGAATGCGTGCATGCTGAATGCGTGCATGCTGAATGCGTGCATGCTGAATGCGTGAAACAGCTTCTACCACCCTCACTGCAGTGTTTTCAACCTTAAAGAAAATAAAAGTCTAAGATTATTAAACACTGATAACTGTTGCATTGCTCTGTAAGAAAGCAGCATTTTCTCATTGCGAGAATTACACACAGAAATAGGATATATCTAAGTGTCTTTTTTGTTAATCTGGTTCTATAGCTTAGACAAGATGCAATGTACAGGCGTGGAGCAAAGGTGAATTACATGGTGTTTACAAAACTCAAAAATCACCAGGGCAATATGCAGCACGTTCACTGGAGTGGAATGAAAACAATAATTAGCAATTAATGTACTGACCTAGCTAAACATTTGCCTTTACAAGAAATTCGTTGGCTTGTTTCTCAGGGGAAAAGGCACAGTTACTTTGAAAATACTTACAAAAGTATAAATGTAGCTTTGTAGATCGTCTTTGCTCTTATGTCAATAGCATGGCATTTAACTAACTAATGCCAAAAATGAGCCTAAGTCACATGTTGCCACATCTTCACGGAATGAGGGACAGCTTTTCCATCTCATTTCGTAGTGGTATCCTCCTCTAACTAGTTTAGTTGCTAGTTTAACTGGCATTAAATTAATGGAACCTGGGATGCTGACATGTTAGGTTAGCTGAAACCGTCGTCATTCACAGGTTCATGAAACACACCAGCTCTGTGCTGCCTGCTGGAATACAGGGCTACCTCATGAATTTTAACACACGAAACCGCATGAGATGATGAGGCAGAGCTGGGCAGAAGCAGCTCCTGCATTTTCCCACAGCGTTTAACGCGCGGCTGAATGAGATGCTATCCTCTGGAGTCACGCTGCTTGGGCTCTTTGTGGCGTGCTCTGCCCCTCGCTTATAGCGCCTGTGTTTGCAGGTGTCCTCAGTGTCTCTGCTCTGTTCACATGGAAACGATACATAATCAGGAGACGCTAAGTGCTCCAGGTCGCCCGTTTACGCCGCCCTCTGATGGCTTTATTTCCCACAAACCTCCTGTGCTGTGCCTGCCAGAGCTCTCACTCTGATCTGGTCACTGAAAGCCAGAGAGCACTGGCTTCCCGGTGTGCTGCGAGGGGATGGGGCGAGTGAAACCGAGGCTACCATTGCGAAGGGGCACGGAAGCATTAACCCTTTCCTCTCTGTTTGTTTCTGCAGCCGGAGGAGTTCGAGGCAGTCCACTCTCACACCTTCCGCGTGAAGACGTTCAAGAAGGGCAAGCACTGCGGCGTGTGCAAGCAGACGGTCAGCAAGGACGGTCTCATCTGCCGAGGTCAGTGCCACACAGCGGCCTCCACCTGCGTCCAGCAGCCAAACAGTTAAGCGTAAAATAGTCCTTCTGGACCCAGTGAAAAAGCGTGGGTGGCAGGGCTGGAAAACGAACCGCATTAAAAAGGGAGAAAAATAGATCTGGTTTCCACAATGGAATTGTGAAATGTTTCGGGTCGAATAATAGCGAGTGGATTCTGTGAGGCAGAGATCTGTCCAATGGGACGATCCCTGAGGGAAACTGATGGCGTCACTGCAGTGAGTCATCACCAGGACCTGCTGTTGCGCAATTCTCTCAATGCCCCCATGGGGGGACCATAAAGAGACGTGTTCCTGTCAGGATGTGGCGGAAGCGTCTGGTGCCAATGATGCCCTGTGGTGGCCATGTACATGCCCCACCTCCAGGGTGAAGTGGCTGGCGTTTGGGCTGGCGGTAGCACTGGCGTTTGGGCTGGCATTAAGGGCTGCTGTTTGGGCATCTACAGAGGAAAGATTAGCACAGCTTTCCCTTGGCACACGGAGGGTGTCTCGTTTGCTGCTTCTGAAAACACGGAGGCGTCCTTCAGCTTTGTTCTGTGTGCTCGGGGAGCTGTGTGGAAAACAGCTATTGTGTTTTTCTTCTGCTGTAATGAAAGCTATTTATTGTCTCTCCCAGAATGTCCTGTGATTTCACACCGGGACAGGAAACGGAGACAGGCGAAAGTTAAATACTCTGCTCCTTTTGTTTTACTTCTGCTCTCTTCGTACATTAAACAAACTTTGTTTTTACTGTTCTTACATAAGACTGAACCCTGCCAAGAGGAGTTTTAGCATTCTGCTGATTGTGAAAGCGAGGTGAAGTAAAGCTCTATCAGCAGCATTGTGCAATACAGAGCGTAGTGAATGTGCAGCCGCGGAGGGAGATGCGTGCAGACCGCGCTGCTGTGTGAGAGCTCGGCTCATTGGAAGCAGATGCTGAACTGCTGTCCTCGACGCACAGCTACACGACGCTAACGCCATGCGGGTACGCGGCTGCCTGTCAGCCGCAGCGTGGCTGTCCCGGGCGCTCGTCGGGACGGCTGTACCACACACCTGTGTTTCAGTGGCATGTGACCGAACTGTCCCCGCCCTGTGAGGACGGGCAGTGATGCATGTCATCACGCACGCAGCCAGTGACACGCCCAGCAGACGCTGCACCCAGTGACACGCCCAGCAGACGCTGTACCCAGTGACACGCCCAGCAGACGCTGCACCCAGTGACACGCCCAGCAGACGCTGTACCCAGTGACACGCCCAGCAGACGCTGCACCCAGTGACACGCCCAGCAGACGCTGCACCCAGCCGGCCTGACAGTCCGGCAGCTGGGAGCTGCACGACTAACCCAAACTGACACCCAGAAAGCGTCTCCATCTAGCAGGCCGAGCACAGGGAGCGCAAACGGCAGCCGGATACTCACGGCCTTCTCCCTCCTGCCTGCGATGAGCACGTTCTGAAGAGAGCACATGTGCCATCAGACTGCATCCACTGCTGTCCAGGGCTTCAGGTTCAGTGAATCAGCCTGTGGTGGTTCAGACTAGGACCTTCATGAAGGTAGAAATGCCTAAAGGGAGCAGTCTGAAAGCTTATTGGCTATTGACTGCATTTTTACAGTTTAACATATCATATCCAATCAGAGCATAGAATTCCTTTCACACCTGAGAATTGAATCGCATTCCAGACTCCACCCACATCTCACTGTAATTGTTTGGACTGACTGAGTGCACACTAAGCCCCTTGATAGAGCTGTTGGAAACTGCTGGAAACTTTCCTGTACATTTTTCCTGCACCTTTTCCCTGTGCCATATGATGGCCACTCAGCCAGAGGGAGCTCACCTCTGTGTGACGGGTATCGGTTAAAAGGTGCAGTGGATTCGGAGGCTCGGCTCGGCCGCCGCAGAATCCTCAGACCTGTCGCCTGATGCTGATGCTGTGTTCACTGTGGGTGGCTGTTACTCCACGGATGGCTTCCTGTTTAACAGCAACACCACTGCGCCCCAGCAAGCTCCCTGAGGGGGAGAGAATCAATCAGACCCCAGTGGGGCAGAACTTCATTAGCTGATCCTCTCTCCTGACAGCATCACTCAAACAGACAGTCAGAGGGAGTTACGGCCACTGTCCCAGGGGGCGGGGGTGGGGGTGTAACTTAATTTGGCTAATTCCACCCCTTCCACTGAGCATCTGGAGGGAAGTCATTATCAGGGTTCAGAACCACGTTTCCAGTGGATGGTTCCCCGGTCTGTCCAGCCGGGAAATGGCTGGGATAGAGAGCAGCAGGGCACAGCTCTCAGGCAGATGGAACATCAGTTAATATTAAATGCAAATTTCACAGCGGTACTATAATGTGTATAAATTTCTCAGCGGTACTATAATGTGTATAAATTTCACAGCGGTACTATAATGTGTATAAATTTCACAGCGGTACTATGATGTGTATAAATTTCACAGCGGTACTATAATGTGTATAAATTTCACAGCGGTACTATAATGTGTATAAATTTCACAGCGGTACTATAATGTGTATAAATTTTTCAGCGGTACTATAATGTGTATAAATTTCACAGCTGTACTATAATGTGTATAAATTTCACAGCTGTACTATAATGTGTATAAATTTCACAGCGGTACTATAATGTGTATACATTTCTCAGCGGTACTATGATGTGTATAAATTTCTCAGTGGTACTATAATGTGTATAAATTTCACAGCTGTACTATAATGTGTATAAATTTCACAGCGGTACTATAATGTGTATAAATTTCACAGCAGTACTATAATGTGTATAAATTTCTCAGCTGTACTATAATGTGTATACAGTTCAGTGGAAGCATTCCAGCAGTGAAGAGGCGCTCACAGTCTGAGCATGCAGCTGTGGAAGCCCTGCTGGCCTTCGTGTCGGGGCAGGCGCCCCGATGGCCAGGTGGCTGTTCTGTTTTAGTCTCAGCCCAGTCTAGGATAGAGGTGGATACCTGGTTCACAAAGGACAATGTGGCTCCTGATTTTATAAGTAACTTTGAAAATGCCTTCAAGATTTAGTATTTTAGCTGATCTGACTACCTGTAAAGTAGTCAGATTTAGTATCTCAACTGATTTGAGTATCTGTTCAGTACTCAGATTTAGTATCAGCTGATTTGACTGCCTTTTAAATACTAACATTTAGGATGTCAGCTGATTTGACTGCCTGTTCAGTACTCAGATTGAGTGTCTCAGCTGAATGACTGTTTGTTCAGTACTCAGATTGAGTGTCTCAGCTGAATGACTGTTTGTTCAGTACTCAGATTGAGTGTCTCAGCTGAATGACTGTTTGTTCAGTACTCAGATTGAGTGTCTCAGCTGAATGACTGTTTGTTCAGTACTCAGATTGAGTGTCTCAGCTGAATGACTGTTTGTTCAGTACTCATATGAATCCCAGCAGTTCTGGGCTCTTTTCTGCCACAGCTGAATCGCGAGAAAAGGAGCTGGACGCAAGCAGGCCTGGTGTAATACTCTTAACTGAGGTGTTGATGCAGGGTGAATAAGCCCTCCTTTTGTGCTGAAATTTCCGCAGTCCCTTTCAGCAGAGCAGAGCTGGCGTGCCCTGGCTTTCAGATGGCCCGGCCTCGGCGGCGCTGTTAAAATTAGCCATGCCGCATTATCCTAGATAAGAGTATGCAGCAGGAAAACATTGTGTCAGACAAACAGGCAGAAAGTGGGACACCTGGCGGAGTCGGGGGGCTGGTCTCCGCGCTCGGGATCAGGGAACCGAAAGGGCGGGGCGGGGGGGGACAGCAGACCCCACCCCACCCCCCCCGGGCTCTAACTGCAAAAGGAACTCTGCACCCTCTGTTTGAAGATGCAAACTAAGAAGACCTCACTGTAGTTCCAGTGTGTGAAGAGCAAATGTGTCTCCAAAACTTGATCTTCAGATAGTTGAGAGCAACAGCACACAAACATGTCCCGCAGTGTGTATGCTTCTGCCATTACAGTCCTCATTAAAATCACACTCATTAATCACCCCGATGACTCAGCTCTGCCCACGCAGGCAGGATCAAAGGAGCAGACATTAATCCCACAATAAACACGCAGTATCAGGTGATTCTTAGAGAAACATTAGCTGCGTGATGTTGGCTCGTTGGGTGAGTTTATATATCCGCTGTATGGCAGACTTGTAGGAGAGCAGATCCAGTGCAGCGGTGGGTGCAGAGAGTGCTCGTGGCTGCACAGGTAGAGGTAACTGGTGCACAGGTAGGTGTACCTGGTGCACAGGTAGAGGTAACTGGTGCACAGGTAGGTGTACCTGGGGCACAGGTAGGTGTACCTGGCCAGGAGATGTCGGGGGGGGATTAGAGGGTGCTGGCAGGCTGAAGAGGCCTCCCACGCGCAGGGAGGGAGTGGAGCCAGGTGACATCACGTTGTGGTTTCTCCCACACCGCAGGCTGTCACTCAGCCCGATGCTTATCGCAGGCTGCAGTCGATGTCTGCTCTGATTGGATGGGAGGCAGAGGTCGGTGCCAAGCCTGAGCTGCTCCAGCACGCCTGCGGTCTGCACGACGCGGTGAGCGTGGGCCTCTGAGGAGCCATTCACACGCCGTCTGAGGCTAACGGTCACCAGGAATGCCCTGCGTGCTTTGAGGAGCCATTCACACGCCGTCTGAGGCTAATGATCGCCAGGAACGCCCTGCGTGCTCTGAGGAACCATTCACATGCCGTCTGAGGCTAATGATCGCCAGGAACGCGCCGTGCGCGGGGGTGTGTGGCATTCAGGGAGCGGTGGCGCCCCTGGCCCTTCCTCTGGGGGGCGCTGTTTCCACTTCCCCTCCCCTCTGACCTGTCTCACTGCCAGCGGGCCCAGGTGAGCTGTGCCAGAACCGGCGTTTCCTCTGCGCCGTCGCCAGGAAGTGTTGCTAGGCCCCGTCACAATGGGAGCATCCACCACTGACGCAGTCTGGCTCGCGGCTCCTGGTGACGCTGGCCTCTGGACGAGCGGGAAGGTTTCTGCACGTGTGCCGCTCTGGAATGGATGGTGGAGCGCAGATTCCCGGTTAGTTCCCGATGTTTTCTGGGGTACAGGGCGGGCGGAATCCGCTGCCCTTCCTCTGCAGTATGTTGGGGTACAGGAGGCGCGTGAGGGTGTGAAGTCTCCTGGCAGGAGACGAAGTGGCCCCAGCTACTGCTCCACACTCTGACCTTGTTTGCTTCTTAATGTCGTGTTTGGGAATGTAGGTTATATTAATCCACATACACATCATGGACTTTCCCGTGGAAACAGCCCAGGAGCATAATGCTCTCTCAGGCTACGCTGCGTATCTTGCACAAATCCACTCTTTATTGGGATGTTATTAGAATGTGGCTCTCTTCCCCTCGGCCTAAACGCTTCTCTCTAATTAATGCAGACTTTTTTCATGTGCGGTTCTCTCAGGGGTTGGACGGCTCTGTGTGCGGCCTGGACTCTCTGATGAAATATTGATGGAGTGTTTTATTAATCAGTACGTCTCCGGATGCGTCCCTACTGGCCGCACACACACACATACATGCGCACGCACGATCACACACTCACACACATACAAACACACAACACACGCTCAAACACACACACGCGCATACATGCACACACACACACGCATGCATGCACACAGACACATACAAACACACGCACGCACACACACACACACACACACACACACACACACATCCATCAGTGCATTAGATTGGGCTAACGTGATTACTGTCTGCAATCAGCTCAATGAAGCTTCCCGCGGTGGGCCCTCTCCCTGTCCCGGAACTGTATTTATCAAATGAGGGGAGCAGAATGTTGTTTGTGCCGGATAGGCAGTATACCATGACTGATTGGCTGATCGACCAGGTAAATCATTTCAGTCGTGCTGTCAAACAGTGGGTGTGGTTTCCCTCCCAGTGATTAGGGCCCATCCTTTAACGTGTGGGGCAGTTTTCCCAATGTTCCTCTCAGTCATTTCTCTGAAATTCTAACCACTTTTTACATGGTGATGGAACATCTGAAGTGTATGAGGTAAACACTCTTATTCATGGTCCTGGCCCCTGCACACTCACACACTGAATAAAAACAAGACCCTCACTACCGAACACACCCACAGTGCAGCTGCTATCTGAACCCTCCTTCCTGGTTATGCTGCTGCAGACCAGAGGAAGGGAAACAGGCACAATAATGGCTGTGCTGTCGTAACAGTGCCACCTTCTGGCTCATTTCAGACGTGCGGGACTTCGAAATGTCTCTCGGCTTTTACTCGTCTATGTTTTTTAAATTAAAGAAAAAAAGTTAAATGCTTTTATACCCTGATCCTATGATGTTTCTGAATTATTGTTAAGGCTAGTTTCCTCATTTCATGAAACTGAAGGATCTGCTTTGTAAAGACTAATGATTAGCACATATACGCGTTAGACGGAGGAGACTTTGGATTGTCCCTGTGACCTCTGACCTCTGACCTCTGACACCCAGTGGTTCAGCCAGGTGCATCCCTCTGTTTTTCCCAGCAGCCTCGGACCCAGTTCAGACCCAGCCTGTTCTGCGGTCGGACAGACTCCAGTCATTCCCCAAGCCTCCGAGCCGCACACTGCAGGCAGCATAGTGATTAGTCAGTTAATGGGTTTCTTAAAGCTGCATTTTATTTGAATTCACAGTTAGAATTAGATACTAACTGCTGTGCACTTGTATTTAGTGCTTCAGGTATTAACTTGATGTCTTCTTGACACCCCGCTATGCACACTGTATTTAGTTACTGTATGTTTGCTGAGAGAGGAAAGTCATTGCTCTGTGCGTCCACTTGAGGGCAGCAGAGGAGATAGAATGACTAATGTGTAGCAAATCACAACAATGTTGTACTGCTCGTTTTTGAAAAATACTTCTACATATTACATACATATGATTCTTTCATTTCTGTTTGGATCAGATAGTCTCTGTGGAGCAAACAGCGGGTATCTGTTACATAGTTCACACATACAACTGTCAAAAACCTCCTGTATGTCAGAATCTGAACCCTACAAGCAAACGATCTTAGAGGTGTTAGAATTGTGTTACAAAGTAAACTAAGTGAAATGGATTATTTAATAGACATTTTCTCTCAATGTTGGCTTTGGAAACGGAAGCAATGTTCGGAAGAACAGTCTTGAGAGATGGGTGTGAAGATGCAGTGAGCTGATGAGTCAGTTTTTGTCATGTGGAAGTTATGGAGGCTTAGCAAGATGCTCCACAGAGGATAGAACCTCCCCCCGCTTCTCACAGGAAACTCTGACTCTCGCTGAAGTCGACAGGCAGTACATTTTCCACTGTTATACAGGTGAACCATACCGTCAGCTTCCAGTGCGAATCAGTTGGTTTAATGTGGCCTGTAGGTCACTCTGGTCCTGTTTTCACCAGTTTTTATCTTAATTGGGTGTGTGATGGCAGATTGCTCTTGTGGGTCGGCTGATAGACAGTCCTTTTACCCCAAAGCCACACAGAGCATGCTCCCTCCCCCGTCCCGCCTGTGAGCACCATCACGCTCATCCCCCTCGCTCCTGATGCCCGTCCCTCCATCCGTCCCCTCACAGCCGGGACAGCGGCAGCTCTGACCGTCCCCTCACAGCCGGGACAGCGGCAGCTCTGACCGTCCCCTCACAGCCGGGACAGCGGCAGCTCTGACCGTCCCCTCACAGCCGGGACAGCGGCAGCTCTGACCGTCCCCTCGCAGTCGGGACAGCGGCAGCTCTGACCGTCCTCTCTGAGAGCCATGCTGTCTTCATGTCTGAGCTCTGGGAGTGCGAGTCGTGAGGCTGATTACTGCAGTGGTCTGTGGTAGGAGTGAGACCTGTAAACGTGTGAGGACAGCAGACAGAACACGGACTGTGAGTTCCTGTTCTTTTGCGTTTATTCACACACTGTGTCACACAGCTAGATGGTAAACATTTACTCTGCTGCCCCAGGCAGCTGTACGTAGCCCTGCACTGAGGCATGAGACAGGATGGCTGTCCTGTTGGACTGAACCGGAGTGGTGCTAATCTGGGACCACTCGAACATTAAACACTGACAGGGCGCTGACCCATCCCAGCTGCAGTCAGAACGGTCCCTGGGAATTCTGGGAAGGCTTGCGTTGTTGTCCTTAGCTGCAGTGGCTGGGTCTGAGGGTATAGCTCCAGCTGGGGGGGGGGGTGGCTGTATACGGCCAGCGTGTGTCCTGGACTGAACCCTGGGGTGGAGAGCTGTGAGACTGTTTGTGTTCTCGTACTCCGGGGACCGGACCGACCCCGGGGCCCCGAGGCCTGCAGCCAGCCTGGGGGGGAAGGGCCCCCCCTCCCTGCGCTGCTCTCGGGCCGTACCCCGCCCAGACCCAGCCCATCCCGCTGGGAACCCGAGCCCATTATAAACGGCCCCAGCGAGGAAATGCCTGCCCCCCCCTCTTTTTACCACATTCCAGAAAGCGTGAGTCAGATGGGACCCAGCCTGCCTCGGTCCTGCCTCTCTGCAGCCAGTGCAGGGCTCAGGCCAGACCTCAGCCCCTCAGCCCGGCTCAGTTTATACACAAAGGCCCCCATTTCCTAAGAAGGCAAAGCTTGATGGAGGCCACAGCTCTCTGGGTTTCATTCCCAATATGGCAGTCCTTTGTGAAGCTGCTGCTCGGTGGAGCTTGTTCAGAGTCTGTGCGAGTGTTTGTGTGTGTTTGCGTGTGTGTGCGCGCGTGCGTGCGCGCGCGTGTGTGCGCGTGTTTGCGTGTGTGTACGTGTGTGTGCGTGTGTTTGTGTGTGTGTCTGTGTGTGTGTGTGAGTGTGTGTGTGCTCTCTGCTGGGAAGGCTAATATTCTGTGTGTGTGTATGTGCTGCGGAGTGTTGGGGAGAGCAGTGTTCAGTGGGTGTTAGGGACAGCGGTGTTCAGGTGTGGGTGGAGTCAGTGATGCAGGTGCAGGTGTGTCTCCTGTATGTCTATGTGGCAGAGCTTGTTGCAGGCCGCTGAGTGTAGAAGCTGGCTGGCCTGTTGAAGGGCAGGGAGTGAGCGTGTGGTAGATTGAGTGTCTGTGAAAGGGGTTAGCTGATAACTAGCAGCTTTATTATCACTGAGGGGTCAAGTGGTGTGCTCTTTGGTGGGAGGGCTGGGGAATCTGCCTAAATGGACAGACAAGGCTTGCAGTTGCTGTCCCTCCGGCGCTCAGCCTTATGGACGCTCTCCTATTCTGTTACACGGACCACAACTGAGCCACAGAGCTGCACAGTCGGAGAGAGAGGGAGAGAAAGGGAGGGAGAGGGAGAGAGAGAGAGAGAGAGGGGAGAGGGGGAGAAGGAGAGAGAGGGAGGGAGAGAGGGGAGAGAGGGAGAAGGAGGGAGTGGGAGAGAGAGAGAGGTTCCTCAGACTGCCTCCCATTTCCAGATTGCTCAGGCCTCTGCCCAGTACAGGAGGCTCGGATGCTAATGAAAATATCCTGTGAAGCGTAGAGGTATGTGAGTGCAGGGCCAAAGCAAAGCACCTTTCTGTACTGCTCGTCACGGGACCACTTACCCCCGTAACAGAGCCACTCATAACCCTGGACTAAAACATCATCCTGATAAATATTACACATATTCCAGAAACGATCCCAGACCAGAGACAGCTCTGCAGACATGTTAGACTTCACAGAAAAGCAGAGAGGTTGAAACTTGGGGAGGATGTTCCTCTGAAACGTTTGGATACCATTTTGGATAACATTTTAGGGGAATCAGGGGCTCTGTGATGTAACAGGCGTGACCTCTGTTTGCACACACAGCAGCAGAGTGGAAGGAAGCAGGCCTGTCTCATCACATTACATTACATTACATTACATTACGTTACATTGTTGTCATTTAGCAGATTCTCTTATCCAGAGCGACTTACATAGGTTACAATTTTTAAATATGATCCATTTATTTACTGAGGCAAATCTGGGTTAAGTACCTTGCCCAAGGGTACAACAGCAGTGTCCCATGTGGGGAATCAAACCTGCAGCCTTTCAGTGATGTGCGCTGCTCCTTACCGCTACACAACACTGCTGCCCATCGACCTCTGAGATCACGCAGCAGCTCTGAGCAGAACCTGGGCTGTGTGATGTGGGCACGGCCAACTCTGAGAGCATTTCCCAGAATCAGCAGAGCAGCCTGTGTGTAGGGCCTCTGTTCGCCAGGCTCCTCCCCCTCAGGAGAGTGACAGATCAGTGAGAGTGAACAATGTGTCCACTATGCGTCAGGCGTGGGCCCCTGCTCGCGAGGCGCACCTATGAGGGCCGGGGCCAGATCACGGGGGCCGGAGGGGGGGCCGGGGGGCGTGAGGCGCGGCAGGTTACCTGAGTTAAGGAATGTGGGGATACCTGGGCGTGAGGCGTCCTGCCGGCGTGCAGCTCACAGGAAACAGCGTCGAATGCAGCTTGATTAAACCACACAGGGGTTCGAGGAGCGGGCTTCATGGAGGACCACACTGCATCAGTACCTTCACTCGCCTGGTGAGCTTCGGCTTCCAGTGCTTTGAAACTCCTGCACTGCGCTGACGTGAGAAGTGGCTCAGAGCTTAAATAAGCGTTTGTGCGCAGCCAGTGTGCCGCTGAGCGTGGGGAAACATCACAAACTAACGGCTCACAATGTTTGACTAAGACCAAAGAGCAAACAAGTTGTGGAATTTGGACTGAGCTGCGCATTTTAATGTCCCTTTTTATTTACTGAATGTCTCATTTTATTTTGCATAGCAGTTTTTGAATTTAATATCTGTAAAAACTGCTTTTTGAAGGACTAACTGCTTGTGTCTCTCCTCTTTTCCCACAGTTTGCCGCTTAACGTGCCACAAGAAATGTGAGGTGAAGGTAAGAGTGAGAGCTTTCTCTGATTTCCACTCATTCATACCGAACTGCCGCGGTGCCCAAAAGTAACACAGAAGTAAAGGAAAAGCTCAGATCTGTCACGCCAGAGCAAACCGCCGGTGTGTTTGTCTTCATTGGACAGAAGTGAGGAGGTCACAGGTCACGAGAAGGTCAGTGGAGCATTTGGCACTGAGCGGCTACTCCAAACAGACCTCATCAAAAAGAAATCCTGTGCTGATCAGGAAGACAGCTTTCCTGCAGGAGTAATCCTTTCTCACATCTGAGGGATTCCTGCAGGATTTGGTCCTGGATATAAGTCTGCCGGTATTCTCGGGAAATGAGTCTCAAAACAAGTGTTTGCTGTCCCAGGATGTGCTTGATTTGGCAAAAGCCGTGCATCTTCACCCTTCCTAAGAATAACCTCACCCTTCCTAAGAATAACCTCACCCTGCCCCTGAATCATCAGAGGGCTGTTACACGATGGATTTGTTTTTAAAGTGGAGACATGTGGAGAGAGAGGGGGAGAGACGGGGGCAGAGTGAGAGGGAGAGAGGGAGAATAGGGAAAAGGTTTGAGGGGAAGGGTGGAGGGGACAGGGGAGGGGGTAAGAAAACAGCCCCATTTTTACAGGATGACTGCAGTGAGAGGTCTGGAGCGCTCTTCCCATCTGGCAGCCATTACTGCCTTGGCGGCGGTTTGAGTGGGCTCTCCGAGCTGCCAGGGCTACCTACTGCCCTGCCCGCGCGCCCACAGGAAATTCCAGGGGCGCGAGGTGGCTTAGAGAGGGGGGGTGCAGGGTCCACAGCCCCGTGGGGGTTGCTAGGCGATAGCCGCACTCTGTTTTTAAAAACGACATAATTGCACCGCTGTAGTTGTCCCCCGGGCCTCCATCTCCCTCCCCAAACGAAGTGCTTATTTACCCCAAAAACTCCCAGGGAAATATACAGCGTGTTTCCACAACACATCCTGAACAAAGAAGGGCTGAAAAGCGAAACCAAACAGAACACCAGGCGGTGAATGAAAGCAGGCTGAGCAGAGGAATAATAATGAACGCTGAAATGATTTGTTTTCCTTGCTGATGTTGAGCACGCTGGCAGGACCTGTTAAATATAGAGATCAGAGATTTCACTTCTGAAAACAGCCACAGAATATGGAAGCTTCCTTGATTGAAAGTTCTGATCTGTTTAAAAATTTGTTATCACTTCCTTAAAAAATCAGAAAAGAATTTCCTCTTGTTTAGAGAAGCAGAGATGTATTTGAAATGATCAAAATATCAGAAGCTGTGGAAGGACGAGTCGGTCTCTGGCATCATGTAGCCAGGGGGACAGCACTGGAAGGGATGAGTTTGAGATTTAAATGTCAGATAAATCAGTTTGAACTTTCCTCTTCTTCTCAGCTTGATTCATATGGGATCTTGCCTCTGTCAAATCCAAGAGTTTGTAATAATTCTTCTGATGACAGTTTATTCATTGACTTGCAAAGTTATAAAACTCTATATCCATATTTAGATAAGACTTGCACATGACCCTTGTATAACCTCAGACACTATCTCAGACCAATTAAATGACTTGGAGAAGGTCATGTGATCTACCCTTACTGAGATCAATCAGTGCCGAAGCGAGATGAACACCACCTGAACACAAACATGAGGTCATTTAAGATCCTCTGTGTCAAAAATGCATGCAAACATAGCAGAGACCAAACACTCTGTATTAAGAGTGCAAATAGTGCCCCTCAGACGCCTGTTCATAGAGAGGGCAGGGGATGAGAGGTGCATAGTGGGAAAAGGAGGACCTGGTTCTGTGGGATCTCAGGGTGGAAAAGCATCCAGCATGTGTGCAACTTCCAAACATACATAGCCTGGAAACATGAAGATTAGAAAAGATAAAAGGCCACAGTGCTAAAAGTGATAAAAGCCCCAGGATCCATTTCAGCCAGAGCCCAGAGAAATGGTGCCATTCAGCAGGGACCAGAGAAACAGTGCCATTTCATCAGGTGTGCATAGGGCTGCTTCAGGCAGCTCTTACTCTGGATCCACAGGTCTTTCCACCACTAAAAAAAAACATCTCTTGTTGTAGTTGATGTCTGGGCTGGGTGCATTGCAGCGTAGCTCACAGAAGGTCTGCATTATTTACCTGCATTGTTTTAAGATAATTCTCCCAGCTAAGAGCTACGGTGACGTCACTGAATTTCTCAGTAAAACCAAACAAAGAGACAATCTCTGGGTGACTGTAAATATAGGGAGAGGAGGTTGAGAGTGGGCTAAATAATTTAGAGGGGCTTCTGCCCCTGAGGTGAGGCACTTTCGGAGGAGTAAGTGCCAATACTCTGCGAATGCTACATTTTTTTCTCTGTCTGTGGCCCCTTGTGAACCGTGTGGAAAACATGAGCCAGCTCTGAGAGAGCCAGCGTGTAGCAGTGAGCAGGCCGAGGACCGGTGTGCCAGCAGAATTACCCCAGATTAGAACTCCAGTGGAAAAACGGCCAGCCAGAGACTTCAGCAGCCATTACAGTTTATAGAAGCACACAGCGCCTCTGGGAAGGAATTCATCTCAAATGTTCAGTGTGTTACTTTTATTTTGTAAGACGGCCCTGGGCTAAACAATGTTTTCAGTGTTTGAGAAATGTTAATTACTAAACTGCCTGCAGAGATACAATCTGCACATATATGACCTGTGGTATCATGTAACAAAGTATGAAGACTGAAATATTCAGTGCAAACGTATGGTGGATTTAAACTGACAGCTGAATAATGTATACCTGTGTCTGTCTGCAACAGTTACTGAAAAAAAAAACAGAAAACCATGTGCAGTTTTGATGCTCGTGTTTTTGCAATGTGGGCGGGACCGGCATCTGTTCCTTGAGATTGTGAGGTGTCTGGGAACTGTCAGACCGCACTCGTCACTGTCACTGAGAGTTCGAAGCCGTTCCTTAACCTCTGACACTCACACGTTACTGTGTCTTTAAACAGTGGAAGCTGCTGGTGGAGCTTCATGATATCAGAGGTTGGGAAGGACTTCCTACCTGCGTGCTGAGGGCCAGGCTGACAGGAAGAGGAGCATCCAGACAGAGTCCTGCTAGGATAGCTGGGCTGGACTGTGTGAGGAGAATAGTAGTTGCTGGTAGACTGGGCCCCAGGGCCACTGTGTATGTTTTGAGAAGGAAACCACTGTTACTGCGTAACAAGCAATGTCTGATAAATAACTGTGTGAGAACATTGAGAGGCAGACAATTAATAACCCCTCGGCTGTTGCTGTTCCTCCACAAGAATAACGGTTGATGTATTTACATTTCATTCTGCGACTGCCTCAGCATTGATCTGTGTTATTCCAGGCTGGATAAATGCTTGCTATTGTTAGGCCTGGCCGGTCCGTCTTTATTGCCCTCTTCGCCGTGTCTCCGTCCGTTCCTGAAGTGAGCCTGGCCCTGGGGCTGACAGCCTGGCTTTGATGGATGGGCTGCTGTTGCTGAGAGACTTATGTCCCTGCCGCGGTTGTTGCCTTTGCCACTGCAGAGGCACGGTTTCGCCCTGAACGTGTTTTGATGGGCAAGAGCTCAGCAGAGCTGATGTAAAAGTCAGGCTGCCTGAAGGCTGGGGTCACGCTGAGTCTCCAACTGCCGTTCCCCATGACCTCCGCGGTGGGAACCCAGCAGCAAACACAGGAGGGTCTGTCCTTACCCAGGGAGCTTAGAACCAGAGAGCCAAGCTCCTCATGCGCAGGAGTATATAGGCTCACCCAGAGAGCCGTGGAGCTGTATGCAAAGAGAAGGCCCCTGTCCAAAATCTTAGACCCAGTTTAGCCAAGGCAAATAGGGGCTTCAGTGCTGCAGCAGAGATCAGAGATGAGCTTTGCCTCAGTCTGAGAGGATGGGTCAGTCCTGTCCGTTCACCCACAGCATTACGCAGCCTTGTGCAGGCGGAGTGTCCACCCAAACGCAGATGTTGAAGGCGGGGCTGGCAGCAACAATGGAGCAGGGCTGTTTACAGCAACAGGAGCTCTGGCTGTCAGCTGCTTCCAGGCCAGCTTGGGCCGTCCTCACATGCTGTTGACATGGTTTCTCCTTTCAGTCAAAACAGAATAACATACACAAGTCACCAAGGAGCAATGAGAGGATGAATCATTTCTTTTAGAAACAGTCAACAACAGAAATCAAGTCAACATTAGCACCAGTGACCAGAAGATCAGTAACATTTGAAATGCATAAACTGTAGCCAATTGTTGTTTTCTTCCATATCCAGCCCCATAAACACAAGGTCTGTACCCAGCAGTTTCAGTCCAAATGCATTATATAAAGTGAAATGGTGGCTCCCCCAAGTGGTGTGGAGGTCTGCAGCAGGAGGGTGCTATAGAGTGAGGCTGGGTTGTGAAGCGGTGCAGTTGATAACCTGTAAGCAAGTCTTTATCATTCCTTGGAAACAGAACAATACAAAGACATCTTTCTTAAGTAATTAATCAGCCTTTTACTGGTGACATTGCCAGACACTTTTTAGTACAGTTGTCAGAAACTGTCCTTGAAAATATAGGCTAGTTGCTTTGGCTGCTCTTATTTTCACCTTGCGGGAACAGTGGAGTGATGGATGTGTCCGTCTCTCCTCCCACAGCACCGGTTCATGTCTCGTCTGTGACCCCGCTTTCAGGAGTGGGGTGTCCTCTGTGTGGCACTCACTGTGTGCCATTACAGCTAATTATGGATGTAGTGGTGGAGCCAGAGGGTAGCTGTTGATATTATGTGCGTGTATCAGAGCGGGGGGGGGGGGGGGGGGTCGGGGGGCTGGTGGGGGTGTAATCACTGTGCAGGATGTGTGCTTGTATCAGGGGTTGGGGGGGGGCATAATCACTGTGCAGGGTGTGTGTGTTTGTATCGGAGAGGGGAGGGGTGTGTGCTTGTGTGAGCTGGATCCTGACAGCACATTAGCGAGGTGTGGATTTGAATGCTTGGAAGGAAGTGTGCGCGGGGCTGTGTGTTCCCTGAGCCCTTCCAGCGTGCTTCCTCTCTGAGTGCTCACACGCACCCTCAGCCCAACGGCAGCGGCCACTGCAGCCCCAGCTCCACAGCGACGCTCCGCTCCTCTCTCAGGGGTAAGGCCGAGTGTGTGAGAGAGCAGCCGAGTGTGTGAGAGAGCAGCCGGGTGTGTGAGAGAGCAGCCGGGTGTGTGAGAGAGCAGCCGAGTGTGTGAGAGAGCAGCAGTGTGTGTCTGAGAGAGCAGCAGTGTGTGTGAGAGAGAGCAGCCGAATGTGTGAGAGAGGGCAGTGTGTGTGTGAGAGAGCAGCAGTGTGTGTGAGAGAGCAGCCGAGTGTGTGAGAGAGCAGCCGGGTGTGTGACAGAGCAGCCGAGTGTGTGAGAGAGCAGCCGAGTGTGTGAGAGAGCAGCCGAGTGTGTGAGAGAGCAGCCGGGTGTGTGAGAGAGCAGCAGTGTGTGTGAGAGAGCAGCAGTGTGTGTGTGAGAGAGAGCAGCAGTGTGTGTGAGAGAGCAGCAGTGGGTGTTTGAGAGAGCAGCCATGTGTGTGTGAGAGAGCAGCCGAGTGTGTGAAAGAGCAGCCGGGTGTGTGAGAGAGCAGCCGAGTGTGTGAGAGAGCAGCCGAGTGTGTGAGAGAGCAGCCGGGTGTGTGAGAGAGCAGCCGAGTGTGTGAGAGAGCAGCCGGGTGTGTGAGAGAGCAGCCGAGTGTGTGAGAGAGCAGCAGTGTGTGTGAGAGAGCAGCAGTGTGTGTCTGAGAGAGCAGCAGTGTGTGTGAGAGAGCAGCAGTGGGTGTCTGAGAGAGCAGCCGTGTGTGTGAGACAGCAGTCGAGTGTGTGAGAGAGCAGTGTGAAAGGACGTGGAGCAGAGGTAATTTCCTCAGGGTCTTGCTGTGCACCTGACTGCCCCATGTTACATGCAGTCAGTGTTTTGCTGAGCAGCTGCAGGCTTCATCTAGCTGCGTTTCTCCAGTCTATCAGTGTGCTGCAGTGGAGCTGCATGTCAGCTGATCAGCTGACCCTTTATGGCTCATGCGTGCGCAGTGAGCACCCCTAAGAAGTGGCTTTTTTTACAAGCTTTGCCATGGCGTAACTGCAGTGTGGGGTGCGCAGCAGCGGGGATGTCCGACCAGGACGGGGGCTGTTTGGCAGGCAGAGGGGGTGGCCAGCAGCCGTGTTCTCAGATGCCGCGGCCTCATTAGTGCCCCTGCAGTGGCTTTCCAGCTCATTTCGCCCGGGCTGCTCCGTCTCCCATGCCGCGGCTTCCCCTCAGAAAGGGATACTTTGTTATTACTGGTGATTTATTACCGGAGTTTAATTGAAAAGCCGTGTTTCTGGAATATGGGCGAAGCGGTTTAATTATTTCATGGGGTGTAGGCTGGAGTCTAGGTTTGGCACGGGGACGAGAGCAAGCTCAGGGATTTCAATCATCAGCACACACAGGCTGGAAAAAATCGGGGTGTTTTGGCAGGGGTCGACATCCGTGAGACTCATCTGTTTCCCTCCAGAGCTCCAATCCACCCAAAATCCCCAGACCACCCCGCCCACCCCCTGCCCCCCTTCTCTGGTCCACAGCCACTCACAGCCTTTGATTTTTCAGTATTGTTTTTGTTTTTTCACGATTAGCCCGGTAATCAACATATTAATACAATGACTTCTCACGAATACTTTCATATTAGGGTGTGCCCATTGACACTAATGGTGTTGGCTCCTTTCAGCTTGTCTTAAAAGCCTTGTCCTGAAAATGTCCTCTTCCTCTTCCCTGTACCCTCTGGCTGTGAAGTGTTCTATTTTTCCACTTTGATGCATGTGTTCATGCATTTTTTTCATATTTTATCTTATATTAATGCACTAAATGATGCATTTTATATTTTAATTTATCAATTTGGCTCATAAAGCAAGCATTTTTTACAGCATCATGGTTCTTAGGATGAGCTTTGTACATCATGTGTATGTGTGAGTATCTGCATCTGTTATTAAGACATGCAGTATTTATGCAGACCCAGCTGTGTTACAGACAGTGGCACAGGTGAGCTCAACACAAGATTCACTGAACATATTGCTGATTGATTTCCGTTTGAGCCACTCGTTTGAGATCACAGTAGAACTCACTCCTGACATCTTAGATTCACATCAGTCTGAGCTTTTGTTCGCTGACATCTGTTTGTGCATTGTGAGATGTTACCAGATTCACCTCTTACAATTAGACAGGTGTGACAATGTAGGTGTAAAAGATGCATGATGCATTCAACTCTCCTCTAACCTGTCTGTGATGATTGCTCCAATTCTGTTGGGTCTGATGGATTGTCGTTTGAGATAGCTCAGCATGGATAGCCTTTCCCCGCCCATCCTGCTACGCCCCGTCCCACCCTGCTACGCCCTGTTCCACTGTTCTATGCCCCGTCCCATCCTGCTACGCCCTGTTCCACTGTTCTACGCCCCGTCCCACCCTGCTACGCCCTGCCCCACCCTGCTACGCCCTGCCCCACCCTGCTACGCCCTGCCCCACCCTGCTATGCCCCGTCCCACCCTGCTACGCCCTGTTCCACTGTTCTACGCCCTGTTCTACCCTGCTACGCCCTGCCCCACCCTGCTATGCCCCGTCCCACCCTGCTACGCCCTGTTCCACTGTTCTACGCCCTGTTCTACCCTGCTACGCCCTGTCCCACCCTGCTATGCCCTGCCCCACCCTGCTACGCCTTGCTCTGCTCGAGAGTGACAGAGACGCAGCCTTTTCCCAGACTGGGCTGGAAGCTCACTGCTCTTTCTGGCTGTAGCTCGGCTGCTCCCTGGTTTCCAGCAGCCTGTAGTCCTGTAGCTCTGGTCAGCTAATGCCTTTGATGGTCCCTTTAAAATGTCTCAAAAATAAATAATCTCCAGCCCACTTGTCAAATATTTTCATGGCTGTTGACTCTGCGTTCTGAAGTGTTTGTTGTTTTGTGCAAAGGCTGGGGCTTTGAAGTAAAAACATCATGTTTATAGAGTCCATGCTCCGTTAAATGCCTGAATCCCCACAGAGCTAGTGCTAACACCAGTGCAGCCTGCAGACGTCTCCACACGACTGCTGTGGTAGCAGGGAGATGCAGCAGGCACCCGGGCCTCCATGTTTTCCTTGTGCGTATACCATCCACTCACACTCGACACATTTCCGCTACACTCCTCTGGAGAATGGCCCACATTTAGCAGCGTAATTCTTTGTGTCTGACTGTGTATGTGAGGGTGTAATGCATATTCATGGGTTATTACTGATGTCTGCAATCAACCCAAGATGCATGACACAACACAGGTGATGTATTTGTGTCGTGTCTTTGAACAGTAAGCATTTGCAAGCAGGGCTGTTGCGTGCAGCCGTGACCCAGGAGGGGATGCTTTGGCCTGGCTGTTGGCTCCAGAGAAACAGTGATCAGGAAGCACGTGCCGCTCTCCCATCATCCTGTTTTTAAGTATAAATGGAAGGTGCCCCCAGACAGCTTCAGGAGTGACCAAAACACACATCGGATGGATTGTTCTGTGAGATTTTTGGCTGTGTACTGGCTATTCTTTATTGAAGCTGAGCGCATGGGAAATCGCCTCGGAGTTGTTGGCAGTCGCTGGTAATGACCTGAACATCCTGCTGTCATTAAACAGGCAGACTGCGTACAGCCGCGAGGCGCGCAGGGGAAGCAGATGACGTGAATGCTGCTTTGGCTCAGGTGACCAGGTCTTTCCCCTCTGTGATACTACCTTTGGCTCAGCCCGTCGCTCAGTCCTCCAGGTTTCTGCAGCCTGCAGTGTCCAAGCTCTCTGTGAAAGTGTGCCGCAGCCACAACAACATTTGTACTTCAGGTTGCTGAGCGCATCACAACAGCATCAAACACGCTGAAGCTGTGGGGGTTTGGCCTGGTGCAGGCTTCGAGATGCTCTGGAAAGAATGTAAGCAGCAGGCCGAGGGAGCAACAGTGTGGGCCAGGAGTCCCTGGAGGATGAGAGAGAGAGAGGAAGAGAGGAAAGGAGAGAGAGAGAGAAAAAGAGAGACAGGGAGGGGCAGAGAGAGAGGCTGAGAGAGAGACGCTCCTCACTGATTATGCAGTGCCTAATTGGAACCAGACCGCTCTGGTGGGAAAGGGCACAGGCAGAGATTCCCCGCTGTTTTCAGCCTGCAGTGGGTGAGATGCCATGAAGAGTCAGGCTGTTCCATACAGAGTGACACCTGAGCCCAGGTAAAGACCTCTCACAGCAGTCAGTCAGCCCCTGAGGGGATTTCTGCATAGAAAATAAACCTTCTTCACTCCATTTATTCTTACAGGTTGCAGAGTGCTTATTAAATGCCTTCAGCACATGCAGCTGCAGACATGATATGAGGAATATCTCAGAGCAGCCAGGCAGTCATGGTCTGAAATGAACCCCAACAGGCTAAAAATAGCTGGATCTCATTGGCCTTGTGTTACACGGAGAGGAAATGAAATTCATTAGGTGCTGTGTGAAACAGTGCTTTTATCAAAGGCAGCGTGTGATTAGATTAGTGTGATTTGCTGTGCTGGACAGCCGTGTCCTCGCGTGGATGACTGAGAGAAGGCCACTGTGGTGGAGCTGGGCCTACCAGCAGGGCAGCAGGTGTTCAACAGGTCTGTGTGTCCCGCGTCTCTGGAACGGGAGAAAAAGATGTCAGCAAAACACAACCCCCTGGCCGTTCGAAGCCTGCGTGTGGATCGGGAGCAGTGAATGGGTTCCCTGTGTGCATGACAGCTCAATGAACAGTGTGGACACTCTCCATGTCCAGCAGGCCAACAGGCTGATTGAGGCGGGGGTAACGTCGTTATTGGGGAATGCTGTGAGAGGCTGATGTGTTAGTCTTTAGCGGCGCGTGGAGAAAGACCGTGACTCAGCTCTGCATCCTGGGGGGATGTGTGTAACATGGTGCAGCTGTGTTTCGGGAACCTGCCTACACGCCCGTCTGTCCCGGGCCAGGCCACATGCATATGTAATTACTAACGGGCTAATCAGCAGAATTCCGACGCTGTCTGCGCGGGGCGGGTAAGCCGATACCCAGCGCGCTAACGGCTCTGTTATTTCATCGCTGCAGCGCAGTTTGTGTAACCGCCCCTGGCCTGCGAGATCTGGAACCTTCTCCCTCGCTGGAATTATTTATCCTTCTGATTGCTGCGTTTTCCTCACGCTACTGATGCGTGCTGTTCTGCACGGGTGAGAGCCCGACATGCACGCTCACTGTCTGAGCCAGCAGGGCACAGGTGGCCATACTGCTTCATCAGGTTCTACAGCAGCAGGCCGTGTGGGTGTACCTGTTTCAGGGTGAAAGGGACACCTCTGAATGGCTTTCTCCTGTTACAGTCACACACCTGTGTGCTGGAGGGCCGCAGTTTTACCTTCTAGCTGAATTTCTGAACGTTGGCACAGAATGCAGTCTGGGGGGCAAGGCCTCCTGACTATGCACTGAGCTCATAATGGTTGCTTTAGTTGCACTCCTGTTTGAAATGGTGGCAGGCTAAATCAGGCTAATGTTTATATGTCCTTGATCGTGAAAGCGATTCGCTCATCTGCCTTGGAGCGTTCTGGACCACAGCCTCAGTGGAGAGACCTGAACATGATAACCCTGGGAGCCGGCAGAGGAGTGTGTGCCATGCCCGACACACCCCAGCCAGGGCGCGTGTGCCATGTGCTCTGTCCCTCAGTGATAGGCCAGCTGCCCAGCTGCTCACTCAGAGCGTTTCAGCGCTGGCCTTGTGATTGGCTGCTGCAGGTTTCTGCAGGAATCATGTGAAGCGTCTTAGGAAGGCTCCCTGTAAGAATGTGTGGAATGAGCTTCCAGAGTCTCTCTGAGTCTCTCAGTCTCTCTGACTCTCTTAGTCTCTCTGACTCTCACTCTCTCTCAGTGTCTCTGTCTCTCTCTGACTCTCTCTCAGTCTCTCTGAATCTCTCTCTGTCTCTCAGTCTCTCTTTGTGTCTCTGACTCTCTCAGTGTCTCTGTCTCTCTCTGACTCTCTCAGTCTCTCTTTGTCTCTCTGACTCTCTCAGTGTCTCTGTCTCTCTCTGACTCTCTCTCAGTCTCTCAGTCTCTCTTCGTCTCTCTGACTCTCTCTGAGTCTCTGACTCTCTCTGACTGTCTCTCAGTCTCTCTGAGCTCCTGCTCGGCAGGGTCTGCAGGGTCTACTCTCCTGTCTCTCCACCACTGGTCCACCTGTTTTCATTTGGCACATCAGTGCATGGAGCTTTAGCCTGAATGGTGGGCAGGGTGAGTACACAGTACACACACACACACACACACACACACACAGTTTATAGGGTTTTGCCCAGGACTCCTTGTACTCAGAGGTGTGTAATACTAAGCCATGGCACCCTGTTATTTCCACTGCTGCTGCGCCTCCTACACACCCTGCTGCTGCTTTCTCCAGCTTGTCATTAATAGCCAATCAGAGATTTCACACCCTACACACAGCTGGTTGCCATGACTGCAGGTGCCATCTCACTTTGATGAAACAACGCAAAACAAATATGTCATTGTTTCCATCTGTTAGAGTGTCAGAATGCTGTTTCTGCCACCACTGTTATTAAGATGGCTGATTATACCTGTACAGCAAAGGTATGGAAATGTACTGCCACAGAATAACTGCACAATTACAACACGCCATCACAGGAATAGCTACGTGCTAAAGTGGGCAAAAACACTGGCCCAGTGCTGTTGGGAACAGTGCTGTCGGGGACAGTGCTGTCGGGGACAGTGCTGTCGGGAACAGTGCTGTCGGGAACAGTGCTGTCGGGAACAGTGCTGTCGGGAACAGTGCTGTTGGGGCCAGTGCTGTTGGGACAGTGTGAAAGTGTTGCTGCAGTGCTAGCGACTGGCTTTAGCTACGTTTGCGTAGCTGTGAAGAGGCTGCCTCGGCTGGGAGTGGAGGGAGGCAGCCCCCCCCAGAATGCTGGGAAGGTAGCTGCCTGAGTGTGAGTGAGTGTGTGTGTGTGTGTGAGTGAGTGTGTGTGTGTGTGTGTATGTGTGTGTGTGTGTGTGTGTGTGTGTGTGTATGTGTGTGGGGGGCAGGGAGAGGGTAGGGAGAAATATGGACACACCCATCTCCGGGGCCCAACAGTGGCTGCATTGTTTTACCTTACAAACACGACACTTCAAAGAGGCCTCTCAGCACGGTGTCTCTCCGTGGAGAGGGGAGTAGTTCATTTGGTACTGTACACGGAGCGAGACTTTGATAGCTCTCTGTCTGGCCGAGGGTGACGAGTTACTGCTGAAGTTATCTGAGGTTATTTAACTGCGAGGGATTGATAAGGCTCCCTATTTCAATAAAGCTCTGTGTGCTGTAATTTTTCTCTTCTGTCTCATTGCCATTTGTATTTGTAACCCTTAGATCATGGTGCACTGTATGCTGTTGTAGTATGCTTGCATACAGTTGGACACTGACTGATTTATTGTTTGTTATTTGGCATTGCTTATTTTGTTCATTATACAGTTGCATGATACATTTTTGCCATCTTTTATGATTGTTCTGCTTGGTTATGCTAAAATGATAGATTGCAAATGGCAGCTGGATTTGGGTTACTGTACAGCAGCTGTTAGAAATATCATTTCTTCTGCTTAATGGCTGCGGTTTGTGCGAGCGTCGGGTGCTGGATGTGAGGGAGGCTGCCCAGTGCGTAGACCAGGCTGCCGTGGCCGGGCTGACAGAGAGCCCTCACTCTGAGCTGCTGTAGAGCCTGGCGCTGAGCTTGTCAACTCATGTTTAACCTGTAAACTGAGAACTTGATAACAACCAGAGGGGGGTGCGTCCTGTCGGCGAGCCTGCAGTCCAGCCCCTGTGCTTTCTGGAAGTTCAGCTTTACGTTTTATTGGTTAATTTTTTTCCCCCCAGATGTGTTCTTGCATATCGAGGAAGAGAGAGAGAGTCATACAGGGAGAGCGAGGGAGAGAGAGAGAGAGAGAGAGAGAGAGAGAGAGGGTGGGAGAGTGGGAGGGGAGTGAGTGAGAGAGAGAGAGGGGAAAGGGAATGGGAATATCCTGCAGCCAGACTTCCCAGATTCCGTGCCGTGCGCTTCTCAAGTTTTGGGTGCTAGGACCGAAGTTGGCCTCCTGTCTGCTCTTGGCCATATATAGTATATATTTTTTTCCTGGCTGGGGAGAACGAACTACAAGCCAGGAGGGAGAGTGGAGAGGCAGCTGAAGTCAGAGGAGCGCACACACACGCACACTCACACACGCGCACACGCGTGCACACCTCCGTGTGCTCCTCCGCGCGGCTCCCTGGATTGCCCTCGCTGTTTCTGAGCGGCGTGCAGGGGATAGGCTCGGTGAGGCGGCGTGCCGGGGACAGGCTCGGCTGGGGACAGCATGCGGCAGTGAGAGCAGGGGGAGGATGGCCACCGCCGTGTTCCAGGTAAGAGCGCTCACCGTTCCGCTGGGGCGGCTGGCGGGGAAAACTCTCCTCAAATATGCCTGGAATCTGAGCTGCTCTCTCCCATTGATCTGTTGCTCCGCTGGAAAGCAGTAACTCTCCGGCTCACGGTTACTACACTCTGTTCGCGGGCTGTGTGTAAATGAGACCTGGTGTCTGTGCGCTTTCCCTGCTTTTTACAGCAGGACACAGGCAGCGTGCTCCGGCAGGACTCGCGTACAGAATTAGAGATACTGTGCAAGTGTCCCAGTCAGTCTTTGTAAAGGAATTTAACACATTTAGACATTTTTTGTACAATTTAGTAAATAAGTGGGGTTTCAGTATATTAGTTTCAATAAGTTTCAGTATATTAACACTGCGGTTTCCCTTTTGAATAGCACATTAACAGTGCTTTAGTGGACCTTGTTAAAAACTGCTTCGTGCTGGAGTACGTGCAGGGCATGTGTGCACCGGTGCAGCCAAGACTGTCTCTGTCAAACATGACAGTGATGAAAGGAGCCGTGCATTGCAGTGAGCTGAGGGCTCCGCTGTTACTTTTTCATGTGCTATTAGATAGTTTTTCTTGCACAAGATCCAGTGTAATACTGAACAGTGGCAGTTGTTTATTAGCTGGGAGAGCGTGTGCAGCAGCTTTTGTTAGTGGTGCGCACGGTGCAGTGTTCGGAAAGCACCTCGCTGAGCGCTGATCTGAGGTCAGCTCAGCCGCGCGGTGGTCCTGGCCCTTCCTTTCATCTCCTCGGGAGAGAGATTTGCAGCCTGTCAGACGCGCTGCCTTCCCCGGCTGCACACGTTTTCTGCTTTTACTGTAACAAATGCATCTGACAGGAGTGACAAATCCACTGCTAAACCCCGAACAATAGCCCCCCCCGGAGGGCCGTGTGTGCGGTGCGGTCAGACATGCCTCCTGCGGCCCAGCGCTCTGCTGCTGTACGCTCTCTCCCACGCGTCTGCCGCAAGCCGCCATCCGTCACCTGGCGGGGCGGAGCCGCGGGCGCTGTCCACTGGAGCAGTCCGTCACCTGACGGGGCGGAGCCGCGGGCGCTGTCCGCTGGAGCAGTCCGTCACCTGGCCGGGCGGAGCCGCGGGCACTGTCCGCTGGAGCAGTCCGTCACCTGGCGGGGCGGAGCCGCGGGCGCTGTCCGCTGGAGCAGGGCACAGGGTCAGGTGGCAGCCTGCTTAGTGTTTGTCAGTGCCTTCAAATGGTCAGTTATCACTCTCTCTGTCCCTACGGCCAATAGAAAGACCATATAGAAATATCTCTTAGATACAAGTTGCTCAGATTACTTGTTCTGTTCTCTGATTTGGGGAGATGAGCTGGAGTGTGAAGGATTGGATAAGGAGTGTCTGTCAGTACCTGTCATTTTCAGGAGTGAACTAAAGACAGCCACACTCCCAAAAGGACTTCAGTCAATCGAATGTCAGTAATTTAGATAATTTCCCAGACTTGACCAGAACCAACGGGGCAGTCTTAACTTATGCATTAGTAATGATTTTCATCAGGGAAACAAATAAAAAAAAAATAAACTGTATCACACCTTATATTTACACTACCTGCAGCACCAATGGAGATTCAACAGGTGGGCTGAATCACATAATATGTAAACAGCTTTTTTTTAACAATTATTGCATTTGTTCTTAAATACAATTATGATGATATTTTCTGTGTGCATGATGGCAATATGCAAATGCAGCCCCATCATGTCAGCTGTTCAAACAAAAGAAACAAAATATATAAATATACATGTTTTTCCATTCCTGTATGATAAGGTGCATGCATATATTTTTTATCTTTTCTTTGCTTTACCCAGTGACTGCCTGTAATGTCACATTTTTAGGGGTGCCTCCATGTTTATGATCTCTGTCCAGGGAATTTCTGTGCTGCCATCAGTTGGGAAGGTACTGGCTGAAAGCTTGGCTTAGAGTACACTGCCAAACGCCAGGCAACCATGCCAGGGGACAGAGGAGTGTGTCTTATCAAGCCAAACGTCCCCTCTATACACTCCAAAACACGCCGCGCCATTAATGTGAACTGCTGGACAAACAGGGCCAGCATTTTGATCATAGCAAGACTGCAAGTGTGGGAGAACAGCTCTTTGCGTTTTGGCAGACGCAGTTTCTACCAATTTGACTCAATTGTGGCAAGAGCAGAAATGCTGAACTGTAGGGAGTTTGGGAAATGCATTAATTTCTGTACTCTGTGACAGTTCAGATCTCAGCCGCTTCATGGGAACGTACAGACTGAGTTATGTCTGAAACCAAAGTGACGTCTGCAGCTTATTCATGAGACATTATTCCCTGAAATACATTAATTTTAGAATTGCTCTGCTCATCCTCATCCTCTGCTTGTCCTCATTATCAGTCTTTTGACTCACACTGTCCAGAACACTTTTTAATCACCAAACAAACACTGACCAATGTGCAGCGTCTCACTCGATTGTGAAGTTAGTGTTGGCGTAAGGATACTGACATCCCCTGGCAGCTCTCTGGGGAGATACAGTACCCCGGCTCTGTGGAGAGAGAGCACATTTTTTCACCATCTGCTCTTAACATCACTCATTTCCTTCAAGCCAACTTTGAACACTTCATGATAGATGCCTTAATGCAATAAAACACCACCAAACTATCTAGCGGTATAGCAGATGAAATATCAAATACAGCTTAGGGATGAATTATGAGATCTGAACGGGGATGAAGCTGGTTTTGAACTGAGAAGGGATCAGCAATGGCTGTTTGTCCAGCACAGCATCAGCTGGTCTAACAGTCATGTGAGTGCGTCTCCATTTTCCTCCTGTGATGTAATCTGGGCTCTCCTTAATAACCCTCGGTATTTACACGCTAGGATTGTCTTATTGCTCATGCTGTTTGGACAAGCGGCCATACAGAAGAGATTGTCTCCGCTGTGTATTGAGGATAAAGATGGTATCTGACTCACTGGTTGAACTGCAGGAAAATATGTTCAGTTTTTGCAGAGCTGACAGCACCAGAACCCTGTTAGGCTTGTTCAAGTTCACCAAACCGACTCTCACTTTGTAATCTTCTGCCACCGCAACAATACAAATAAGACCTTTGTGGCTTGTGACAGTCCTAACATTTAAATTGTGCAGAAACAGATCAGACAGTACAGGAAAAAAAAGAGGGGAAGGCAGGGGCTTGCGGAGACTGAGAACATGTGTAGCTCTGCCTTGACTTTTCAAGCGAGACGTACAGTGAGCAGCTCTGAAAATTCCTGTGAATGCATTTCCATATATTTTTGTTGGTGGGCAGGAGAGAGGAATTCTATGGCACAGTGCTTTGCACTGTGTGGCTGGAATTCTGTTGATGAATGTCTGTTTAAAGCTCTCGCATTATGGAACTTCAGGCATCATTTAATCTTACAGCTGAAGATGTATTTGTTTCACCACAGAAAGCCACAGAGAAATAAATCTGCATGTCTGTATCATTGCTTTCCTCAGCCAGCCTCTCCGGCCCTCCACTCTCTCTCTCTGTGGGAACCATATTAAGCTATCGGGATGGAGGTCATATGGAAGCAAGTTTACTCAATTACACACCAGAGCGTAGCAGGAGATGTGAAAATAGGGTGAATGTTGAATGAGTTGCGGTGCATGGAATTCCTCTTAATTGGCCTTTGATTTGTGTTTAGTTAAGGCTTCAGATGGAGGAGACCCAAACAGTGGAGCATGACACTGCTGCTCACAGATTAACCTTTAAGCTATTTCACATTTCTGCCCATGCATGTGTGTGTTTGTGTGTGTGTGTCTGTGTGTGTGTGTCTGTGTGTGGGTGTGTGTGTGTATGTGCGTGTGTGTGTATGTGTGTGTGTGTGTGTGTGTGTGTGTGTGTGTGTATATGTGTGGGTGTGTGTGTGTATGTGCGTGTGTGTGTATGTGTGTGTGTGTGTGTGTGTGTGTGTGTCTGTGTGTGTGTGTGTGTCTGTGTGTGTGTGTATATGTGTGGGTGTGTGTGTCTGTGTGTGTGTGTGTGTGTGTGTGTGTATGTGCGTGTGTGTGTATGTGTGGGTGTGTGTGAGCGTGGGCATGTGTTAGTGCTTGTAAATATGTCTGGATGAAAATCTCTTCTGTAATCACTGGCAGCAGAGTTAATCATAGACCTGCCTGCACAATGCACGGCCCGTGCGATCGGCAGCACCGTGCCTTTGTGCCACAACAGCATGTTTACATTCCTTCCTTTTATTTCAAAAGTAATCGCTTAGCTCTGGGCACTCCTGCGAACTACAAATTTGCATGGTGGTAAAACAAAATGCGTACTTGAGTGCATCATAAATCCAGGCTCTGTCCCAGCGTTAGAATCTCTGTAAACACGGAGCCGGTGCTGAGGGTCCGGCAGACCCCCGGCGAGCTGGAAAACTGGTGGACATTCCGCGCGCATCGCACACTTCTGCACTCTGTCAAAGCACAACATTCAAAATGACAAAGAATGGATGGCCAAGTGCAAATCCTTTCCCAATACGCTGTTCAGATCCTGCAGTGTACAGGCCACTCCTATGGGCGTTGTGAGGAAATGTCCTCACCATCGTCTCTGGACCTCCCCGCTCAGTCGTGTCCATCGTCGCCGGAAAGCCCCAGAATGTGAACGTTTGATCCCACATCAGAAAGTTTTACTGTAATTCCCACAGATCCTCCTCTTCCCAAAGGGAGACAGCCCATCTACTCACACTTCACAGATGAATTAATGACGCTTAGTCTCAGACATATTTGCGCCGCCGCCGGTGATGCAGTTTAACTGTCGCGGACCGTAAGGGGCTGTTTTCAGGCGCGAGCGTGGTGCTGCAACAGGATGTATCTAATTTCAGCGCTGGGTTTTTACAAGGTCACAGTGAATTAGAGGGAATCTGCATGCAGTGCCTGACATCTGTGGAGTGTGAAAGCATTAACAGGTTTATTTCTGTTTCCCGTAAAAGCCGAGCGTGTCCGCGGCGCAAATGCGCTGCTCCCATGCCTCCACTCAATGACTCAAGTGCTGTCAGAAGAGTTTTCTTTGCGTTTTAACACCTACCCCCTCAGTATCTCCACAGCCAGGTGAATTCAGGTAGGACAGGCACACTACCGAGGTCGTTGCTGGCGATCAGTCAGTTGGTGTATGTTTGGTACCGGTGAAAGGTTATGTTTACGTGAAAACAAACAGCAAATGCCAGAACGGGAAGGCTACATTAAAACGATCGTGAAACAGCTGCCATTTAAATCCATTACATGTAAAAAGCACCGCGGAAAGTGTACACATTCATTACAGTAAGTACTTCTGTATTGAGTAAATGGCCAGGGCTCCAGTGAAAGACCAATTACAGTCTCTTTCTCCCGCTTTCCACTATACCACTAAAAGGGGGGAGGGGTATACATACGAGATACGTATATACGTGTGGGGTGTGGGGCAGTATATACTCGTTAATAATGCAAGGCTGGAACTGCCTTCACTAAATGTAGCGTTTCAGTTTCATTTTGATTGTGTGGAATTGGGTTTTAGCTGGAGCAGCAATTGGGGGAGAGGTCCCGCACATTAGAGTCAGGTTTGCACAAACTGAAACTACTCCTTGGAACTGCTACAAGGCCCAGAGGAAGTCATTTGCAGGAAAATTAGTGAAAACTTCCTGCATTTAGTTTTGAGAATCATCGGTGCTCCAGACTTACCTGAAAGGAGTTGCTAGTTCCCGATCTGCTAATATCTGCCAATTTAAACCAAAAGCAGGAAGGCTTGTAATGATCAAAACATGCCTGCATTAAAGAGTCCATTAATCCTGCCCCTAAATGTAATGCACCATGTTCTGTGGTCATATGCACTTAATCTAATCTCAAATGGAGACCTAAATCATGCTTTTAACAAGGGTCCCATACTGACCATAATTGCACATATCAGCTTCAAAATTTTCCAATACTCTGAACAAAAAAGTTTGGAAAAGAAATTGCATGGTGAAAATCTGAGGGATGCCAGATCTGTGTTTCTGCTGCGATCTTTCTTTTTACCATGACATGTTGCAAGTGCAGTGCAGAGTCACGGAGTCTCCAGGTTTCATATCTGAAGACAGATAAGTTAATGTTCCAGTGTGGTTGCAGTCAGGGCGATGGAGTTTAAGCCATGAAGAGAACAGGAGTTACAGAGGCCCCCAGTGCCAGCGCTCCAGACTGAGGCAATACAGAGACATATTATGTGCCTTAATGGGAACATTGGATTGTGCCTTTTTAATGATGGTTGATATCTAAAATTGCCTTGTGTAATCAAGTAGTCTGGCTCCTCTAGCATAATACGCTTTATTGACTAATGGTTATAGTTGGAAACAGAGGAAGAACCGTTTTTTGCTTTTTTGCTCTCGTGCTAATTTTCTCGTGGACGTTGGGGTTTTAAGATTGGTAAATAAATAATATTTGTTGCTCTGAGTGGAATTGTTTCAAATGCCAGTCTCTGTTCCATCGATGTATGTTTTTAATGTCTCCTTTTCACCAGAGTAGAGCAGCCATTTGGCTGATTGTCCCCTCCTCACATTAAGCTCAGACCATGACTTCACAAACATGCCAGTACTGGGATGTGGCATAGTGTACAACGGCCCTATAAAGTAGAGTGCAACATCATAAATATTTAAGAAGAAAGAAAAATTCCAACAGAAGTTCCAACTTGAAATATATTGTTCACAGATGTTCTTTAATGAGTCTGCAGGTAGACAGTTATAAAATTGATCACGCTGTATTAGCATGCTAAGAAATGCCTAACTTCATGAACACACAGATATGACTTGCTGTTCTTCTGTAAGTGATTCCATATTTAAAATGCACTGGTGATCTTGGCTGTTGCTGTTGAAACGGAAATAGTAGCTCAATCTGGAGACATTACCACATCAATCTTTGCTGCATTTTACATTGAAATTAATGTAAGTTAACCTTTCTAGATCTCTCTTTTTATTTATGATTTGGAACTAGGGATGTACTATAGCTTACTAGCCAGACAATAATCTCTTAATGTTGAACATTTATTTTCATCAAGGCAAAAGTCAAGAGTCACACTAATGATTAATTAAAAAAAACTGCATATTTCATTTTTTTTTTATTTTTTATGAAGTAAGAATCATTCAAAATGTCCCCTAAACATAATAATATTTCAAATATGGAAAGGTATCTATTTTTATGGTTTCATTCACATTTTGCACTTAACAGTGTTATTGTGTTTAACAGTGTTAGTTTTAAAAACCCAATTCAGTATAACCATATAGATTTTTACCTCTCAACAGAGTGAAATTGAGTGTAAGTGTTAATAGTCTGGGTGTTTCTGTTTGTGTGTTTGTGAGTATGCGTCTTTGCGTGTCTGTGTGTGTGTGAACGATGAGGCCCCGTGCCTGGGCTGGTTGAGGACCTCTCCTCACCCCTGGTCTGCCTGTCTGGCAGGCCTCCAGTGTTTTGTCTGTAATAAATCTCCTCTTGGGGGCTTGAGCGGCAGCGTAATGCTCTGTCTCTGAGGAGCCGTGTTTGGATTATGGTGCTGATGCATCACACGTGTGCTTTCGCCCGAGGCTAGCCTGGAAAGTGCCCCTGGGTCACCCCACCAGCGTCCCGCATCCACAGGCCTCTCCGAGGTGAGGGAGGCTCCACAGACAGAACACTTTATCTGGAGAGATCACCTTGGCAAACCGGGACATGCGTGTGTCTCTGCGGAAACGGCCAGGCCCTGCCCCTGGGTTGCGTGACTGTTTTGGATATTTCCCTGGGAAGAGTGGTGGCCCGCTGGCTTCTGAGGGGAATGTGGGAGGAGCTCTGGCAGGGGGAGGGGCTGATATCAGGGTGCGTGTCCCTACGGAGGGGGCAGAGAAGGCAGGCGCATTTTTGATGTTTTCAGCAGAGTTGTTGTGTTCTTGTTTGCTTTTCTCTCTGATTTATGGCCTGACTGGCAAAATAATGCCAGGAAACCCACCACCAGGCCCGGCTTAGAGCAACTCTAAACCAAGGGAGCTGTTTTTTTAAGCAAGGCTGTAAAAACTCTGAATGGTGAGAAGGCCATTAATGTACGGCCTCACGCTACGCTGGTCTTTGCTAGCTCTTTTCTGTCACGTACTGAATCACATTGAATCATTTATGCTCCAGTCCTTGTCCATATAGTTCAGGTCAGATGTGGCTGCTGGGGAAAGATGTCATTTCATATTCATCCTTTAAAATTTTTGGCAGCTTTCTGTATTTATTTAGCATCATTTTTATGTTTTTGCCATTGGTCTTTCCTGACCACAGTTTTTCTCTTTGCTTTGACAGAAACCAAAGGCCTGAACAGAATGCTTCAGCACGTAAAGTACAGTATAGAAACATTAATTCACACGATGCTTTAAAATCATTTATTAGGTGTTGTCTTTGTAATAGTGTGAGAGATGTGTTTATTTGGGTTTTAGTAAGTTAAATATTTGCATGAGACTAACGGCAATTATTAATTTTGTATGAGAGAGAAAACGCACTAGTCATGCCAGAAGTGCATGTCAACCAATATTGTTTTAATAGAGTCAATTATAGAATGATTTATTCCATGTCAACTAGCCAAAAACATCTATCTTGAGCACAAAAGTTCTATCTTCCCAGAATTAGGACATGAGAGCTTATTCATGTCCGTGGCATAAATCTGCTGTCATATAAATTCATGAATCGAACTCAAGCACAAAATGTCTTCACCTGCTTGCAAAGAGCCTTCCCCTGGCACTGAAACTCTATCGCTCTAGGAGTGAGTGCTACTCGACTGACTGCGACTGGTGACTTGTCCAAACCTGTCACAGTTCCCCTAAAGCAATGTGTTAGCGTGGGCTTAGCTTAGTTGTGATTGCAGGGCACAGATTCCACACAAAGAGGGGAGATGGAGGTGGGTTTGTGGGGTCCCTCTAGCTTGTTTGCTGGGACCACTGAGAGAAATTGCTGGTGTTTGAGTAATTGGCTTGGCGGTCTCTAAGTCTCCCTCGTGACGGGAGATTAACCTTTTCTCCTGGCTCGCTGGCTTCATCTGTTTCTCTGGAACCAACCAAGTGCATTTATTTCTCCATGTCATAACTTATTCTCTCTCTGTCGGTGGTTAAAAGTTTTATTATTGCCCTAGAGCATATTTAGAGCATGACAGTGTGTCAGTCTTCTCTCTGCTAAACATGCAAATCCTGTCATTTGTCTCCTGTCAGAGAAAAACTCCGCTCCTTATCCTTATACAGTAATTCTCTGGATGAATCTTTGCAGAAAACATTAGAGGCAGAGTGAAACAATGGCATTTAAGACTCTGGGGATATCTGATCTCTCGTGGAGCCTTGTAAACATGGCAGGGATGTGGAGTGTGTTTGGATCGGTGTGTTTAAACTCTTTACATCATCCTGTTCCCTCTTCATGCCGTTTGGTTGCCAAACCCCCCCATCCTTGCTCTCCCGCCCTCTCCCGCGTGGCCCTCTGCCAGGCCCTGGGGGCGGAGCCTGCTCTTCCTGGAGTCCAGGCCCTTTTATGGTAGAAGTTTTCCCTCCATCCCCTGAGCCCCTGCTCCTCCAGCAGGCACGGGCTGGAAGAGAGGTTGTTATTCAGATGTTGGAGGAATAAAAAAAGCTTGTGGAGAGAGAAATAAAGAAACACGAAGATGTCACTCAGGCCTGTTTTGCTGGAAGAGAGGGCACTTGGAACCGGGCTCCTGTTCCATTCCGGCCTGTTGTTTAAAGCCAGTCGGTCCATATTAGTCCCGGGTCCGACCGAAACACCTGCGTGTGGGCAGATCTGTGTTATTAGTTACGGCGAGAGCATCTGATTGGCTGTGTCGATACCATCAGTCTGCGGTTTGCGTGTGTTAGTGCCAGGCATGGCTTTGATGTACCTGGACAAACTTCACAAAAAGCATTTCTCTGAAAGCCGAGTTTCGAAGCCAAAACAGATGCGCTTTTCGTTCCAGGAGTATACCTGCATGGCTCGCAAATACAGTGTACCTAAAACAGGAGTATACCTGCATGGCTCGCAAATACAGTGTACCTAAAACAGGAGTATACCTGCATGGCTCGCAAATACAGTGTACCTAAAACAGGAGTATACCTGCGTGGCTCGCAAATACAGTGTACCTAAAAGAACACCTCACTTATTCCTCTCATTGGCTATTCTTTACAGCTGGATCGGGGTTTATTGTAATATGAAAGTAGAAAAGGCATTTTAAATGCATGGCTTTAAACCATGCGCTTCTCTTAGGGCTCTCTTGAATTCCCCATGTGATTTGCACTGCTGTCTGGGGGTGATGGATCAGGGTTTAATGTTGTTAATGCAAGCTTGTATGGAATGCAAAAACACAATCACTCTCCATGGTGTTAACCTTATTTGTACACTCTTCCAGTGTTAACATTCACCCCTCCGGCATGCAGAGCACATTGAGAGCTTTGTGTGCCGGAAAGTTGTGTCTGGCGGCTCGGGTGGCTTCCTTTCAGAAAAACCTGACAGTTAAACGTTCCTTTCCCTTCACACCTGTAATTGGTCTGTTTCAAATTGCTTCCTTGGCTGTTACATAAGGTTGCTAATTGTTTAGACATGACCCAGAGCAAGCATCACACCAACAGAATCAAGGTTTCTGAGTCAGACGGTGTATCGAAAAACATTTTAATTGCAACATTTTAACTGTTTAATTTGTAGAATTGAAAAGGTGGTTTGCTAGTTTGGAAGGGTGCATTTACAAGCAAATTGTGTGGATTTCACAGGAACACAGGGGAAATATGCAAATGTTTGGGTAATCCATCAGGTGAAGTGGAAAGACGCCCACAAGGCTGATGGGCTTCAGGCCAGACTCATATTTAAGACGCATGGATGCGATGGGCTTAGAAAAGTTGTTCACGGCAGCACATGAGCTGACCTGCCCCGCTCTGTGAGGCTGGCTGTGGCATAATGTTATGGTTTAACCGCAGAGAAGCCTGTTCTCCACGACTACACACAGACTCCCTGCAAACGAGAGCCCCGAGAAGCTCGCCACATTACAGCTTTCACTCTGTCTGCGTCGTGGAGCTCTGTCACGCAGGACTCTGTAAAGTGACCGTTTTTCTCCGCTATCGGCCGCTGTGAGTCCTGAGGCTGCCCTTTTAAGCCATTACCTGCCTCCTCTGCAGACATATTGCCCTGCAGTTTGGGCAGGTCGTGGCTTTGACCGCCAGCCAGGAACCAGCATGCCACAGACGCGCCATGCTGCTCGTAAAATGGCAGCGATCGAGGGAGCCGAGACTCCAGGGAAACGGCTGTTTAACGCAGGGCAGAGGCCGAGTTATTTGCATGTGGGGAGCCTTAATGCACGTCTTCCAATCAATCCCACTCTGTGCCATGCTTTCTGCACCGCACGAGAAGCTCAGGGTGCAGGAGGGCGACGCATTTCTGGGTTTATCAGACTGAATGCCACCCCATTAAGTATTCCCTTTCTCTGTGAAGGGTGGCGTTTGGATGGGGCATCTGCGGTCATTTCACGCACATGAGTTGGAGTCTGTATTCTAACCCCAGGAGCTGATGAGCTCACTGCTCCATTCCAGGTTGAAATAAAATTTTACGGCAGCTATTGATTGTTAAAGGGCCGTGCTATTTGCTGTTATTCCCATTAACTCAGAGTGTGGAACACAGGCCCTGTGAAGAGAGGATTGTGAGGAGCTGTAACAGTCAAGCTGCTGGAGTCGTCTCTGTGTGTGAAAACGGTCTGGGCCCTGTGTTTGGCCTGAGCTCCTGTTATTCCCAGCCCTGTTTCTCCAAGGCTGAAGCTGAGATTAACACTGTTGCTCTGTGGGATTTAGCAAATAAAGCACTTTGGACAGGTCAGACTCTGATATGGGCTGCAGGGGTGCTCTTGCTGAATGCAGCAGTAGAAACAGGCCTTAAATTCTCCCTTATCCTGCGATCATAGCAACAGACAGGCTTCCCATTTCTCCCCAAACTGCAACAGAAAGCCGCTCCAGGCTGGACGTGTCTGCACACACCCCAGCACAGAGGTCGCAGAGAAGTGGAGAGGTTAGAGGACGAAAGAAAAGTGAGGTGACAGAAGGATTATTGATGGCAGGAGGAGGAGTGGAAGGAGGTGGGGTGAGGAGAAAGAATCCTGCACTGAAAGAGGCTCAGCAGGTCTGCATGCTGTACCCCACAGCAGGTCTGCACCACACAGCAGGTCTGCATGCTGTACCCCACAGCAGGTCTGCACCACACAGCAGGTCTGCATGCTGTACCCCACAGCAGGTCTGCACCACACAGCAGGTCTGCACCAAACAGCAGGTCTGCACACTGTACCACACAGCAGGTCTGCATGCTGTACCACACAGCAGGTCTGCACCACACAGCAGGTCTGCACCACACAGCAGGTCTGCATGCTGTACCACACAGCAGGTCTGCACCACACAGCAGGTCTGCACCTCACAGCAGGTCTGCACCTCACAGCAGGTCTGCACGCTGTACCACACAGCAGGTCTGCACCTCACAGCAGGTCTGCACCTCACAGCAGGTCTGCACGCTGCACCACACAGCAGGTCTGCACGCTGTACCACACAGCAGGTCTGCACCTCACAGCAGGTCTGCACCTCACAGCAGGTCTGTACCACACAGCAGGTTTGCACGCTGTACCCCACAGCAGGTCTGCACCACACAGCAGGTCTGCACCTCACAGCAGAGCCGGCAGAGAGACTGAGACCCTCCAGAGCATTTGGGAATGGTTGACAAGATAAAGGTCAATGAGTGTGTGTGTGTGTGTCTGTCTGTCTGTCTGTCTGTCTGTCTGTCTGTCTGTCTGTCTGTGTGTCTGTGTGTCTGTGTGTCTGTGTGTGAGTGGAGTAATGAGAGGTAAGTGTGGGTGGGAGATGCATCTCGTAGCCGTCAGGAAAGGCTGAAAGGTTCCTGAAAGGTTTCTGAAAGGCTGTGTGTTCCATTCAAACGGCCGTGGTACAGGAAGTAAACTGAACTATTTGCTCAGCTAACATTCATAAATTCAATTATTTAATCAACACTGAAATGCCAGAGAAGTAAATTGGTTTTTAAAAATTTATATGTGTATATTTTTTTAAGTAAATACAGCAGCACATAGGTAATTTGTTGATAATAAAGTTTTGCTGTTGTCATGTTCCAGACCGTTTCACACTATCATCAGATAAGACACACGCAATGTCCTTGCAACCCACTGGGTGCTCAGAGCTTTGGCATTCAGGGGCGTGTGTCTCTCTTCAGCTCTCAACTGCATTTCACTTCCTCCAAACGCTGAAAACACAGTGTGTGTGTAACGCGCCTCGGCCTTATTGACGATGGCACCAGTGAGTCACTGTGGATGTCTTCTTCAGCTGTTGATGGGCAGTAATTGTTTCCTTCCTCGGTGGCCTCTGTCCAGTCAGGTTTCAGCGCCCCACAAACAAACATCCGCACTCACAATCGCATCATACAGTGGGATGCACTCCCAATCGAATCAGCTGATAATTACTCATGCAGTAAATATTATCAGCGGCAACAGCCAGTGAGGAAGCATCCTGTTGACATTTACTGGAGGGAGGAACCGGCAGAGATGCGATTAGTGACAAATGCTGCTAGATTGAATCTTAATGATGATGCTCAGTTTTTCCAAATTCAATATCATCAGTCATGATGGTAAGGACAAAAAAAAGATTTCACTCAGAAACAAGAAAGGAAAGTCTGAGGACAAACTAAACTGGCTTGAAAAATCCTAGCATGGTAGTAGCTAGTAGTTACAAGATTAGCTGAAGAGATAGGTGGTATCTGTGGCTGCTGTAGCAGGCCCATTGTGACATCAACTACTACTCATAGTAGAAAGTTCAGATTCTGAATGTTCTGTTCATGTTAGCCGATGGGAAATCGTAAACATCTCAAAAATATTTTAGGCGTTCACACAAAAGTCACAAGCAATGCAATCCAATACTAGCTGAAGGTACTGGCCAAGTTTCAGGAGTTACTGACAGAAAATAGAATGGAATAAGAAGAAGAGGAAATAATAAGGTGAACAGTAAATTGGCTTTTTCGAGCCAGTTTAATTATGCAGTGTTTCATTTTCTGTCTTTCATTGTTTAATTGGTGGTTTAATTACCTGGAGGGGGATGGATACTGTCATCTGCAATATGTTGCCACAAATGCAGAACAGACCTCAGAATGGCCTTGCGTTGGCTGTCTGTTCTCTCAGTGCAGAGTAATTAGTCAAAGCACTATCTTAGCCTAGAGAGGATGAGTCAGGGTTAACCACACTGATAAATTGTCTGTGTCAGTACTGAGACCCAGCCACTGTCAGTCACCCCAGGTTAGATTATCACGGGACGTGGTAGATCAGTTATTACTTGGAGCTGGCAGAAAGTATCAGTCTTCAAAAAACATCCAGCTTGGTGATCTGATGATATGAATAAAGTTTATTGTTTTGTTTGTCTACTACAGTCCTCATAGTTAATGAAAACCTCTGGGAAAGTTGTGACAGTTATCAAAGTGCTGTTATTCAGGAGTATTCTGGAGTTTATGTGAACTTAATCTACAGTGCTATTTAAGATCACACTTTCCTCCTGTAATCAGAAGCCTGCTGCTGGTGCTACAGTAACTGTACAACCACATGTTGTTTGTAAACCGGTTACCACACTACAGTTCTATGTGTTATATGATAATTTAGGATACCAAATGTAGCGTGTTGTCAGAGAATAGAGGTTCAGCAAATCTGTACTTTTATACAAGAATCACAATTGTGTAATATGTGCAGTCAAAACTTTAACCACTGTGAATTTCTCTGAACTCTCAAAAGACTTGGCAGATATTATTGGCAAATATTATTACAGGCAAATGAAACCCATTTCTCACTGAAGTCCATCCAAAAGATTATTAATGTGAAAGAGATTAAAGCTGTTTAGATTCAGTTCCAGATCTGACCATCTCATTCCTCTGTTCTGTAGGTTTCCACATCCTGTGTTCCCACTGCGAACTATGAACTGGTAAGAATCTTCTACTCCATGTTCCGCATGTTTTTTTTGTTATGTGATTGTATGAATGCATAGAAAAATGCATCAGCACTTACTTTACTTTAACTTACTTTTTTCTGTTTGGTCTTTGTGGAAAAATTTGGACTTTTCTAATCTGAATTTAGAATAAAGTATTATGGGAAATGTAGTTTGTACGAAAAGAACAGCAAGTACCCTGTGACTCACAGTGTTGGGAGTGGGTGCTGTGCATGTGTGATTCAGGAGCGTAGCGTGAACTTGCCTGTGAAGCGCTCCTGCTGACCTTCCACCTTGAGGGTGAACAAAATCTGCCGCCTTGCCTTTTTTGGTTTAAGCCTTTCGTCTTGAGGACACTTAAAGTTTTTCTGTATAAAGTATGTTCTCAATGTTTATTTTTGTCCTTAAATAAATGAACAACACAGTATCGTCCAAGACTGTTACCTGTAAACACACAGTTCTGTCTCCAGACTTCCTGTCTTGTCAGTTTACTTTCATGGTTAAACACGTTGATGTGTTCCCGGCAAACTCAGAAGTGGAAAACGGAAAAACAAAGAGTTGTTTTCGAAAGAGAGCACTGTCTGTGTTTAGAAATGTAAAGCAGGAAAAGCTGATAGTTAAGGGTCAGACAAAAGGAGACGAGTGTGATAAATAGTTCAACACTTCCCCTCCACAGCAGCAGAGATGGCTTTGCCGCTTTTGTGCCATTCTGTGAGTGCATTTCAGTGTTCATCCTGAATAGCCGGGTCTTGCAGCATTTGTTTAACGTTTAAGTTTCATTACATGCTACGTTGTCACACACATTTATATTAGATGAAATAAAGTTACTCCCTTTATTTTTTCATAGTAAGAGTATATTTTGGTATCATTCTGAGGCGTCAAAGTGGTGATTCCTTAAAGTCCTGCTTTAGAAACCACACTCACAAAGACCTGGCTAACCAGCCTCAGACCGGTGTAGTGTGGCTTTGGGTGTTACCTCAGTCATTGTGCTGAAGTGAGGGATTGGGCCCCTTAGAACATTATTCAGGAAGTGGTCACCCCCTCATTCTCCCTCTTCCTGTCCTGGAACAACCTGGAAACTGAGCCAAACCAGGTGTTGATCAGCATACAGCAACTAACAGAGACAGCAGCAGCAGCAGCTACAGCAGGCAGAGGGATCGGTCTGACGGGCTGTTTATCACAGAACAAAGGAAAAGCTGACGTGGGAGATGGAGGACAGCGCTGATGGTGGAGTTTAGAGGAGGCGTTTAATCACAGCTTCACAGGTGGAGGGTTTGGTAATGCGGGGCTAACTCTCTGCAGTGAGCAGGAATGTGCCCACGGTGATGGAGTGGGTAGTGTCTGGCGGGGAAGGTGCTTCTCCCAGGTCCTTGTTTGGTGAATTCTGCAGCTTTGTGGCTGTTGGAAGGGCCGGTGATTTACATGGTTTGGAACGGGATCAGGTGAGGAACTAAGAGAATGCGGGCAGTAAATTGCACTGATGGGAACTAAGGGAAAACATGGCCAGAGAGAGGCTGCGAGTAAACGAGCGTCAGGGGGACAGAGCCCCCAGCCTCAGGGCGGGGCGGGGGCGAGACCTGGAGGACACGCCCTCTCCACTAACACATCCTCATCAGGCATCACGGCAGGTTATTTCTAATGGCAGCGTATACATACATTCTTATTTGTTAGTGACAAATTTGTTTTTTTTTTCTGTGAGACATTTAAAAGTCGTGTTCTAGTGTGAGAGGAAAATATACGACCTGAACAACGTACCAAGGAATCCTACTTTATCCAGACTATTGTGTCATCATAAAACCAAACCTCTTATTCATGCAATTTTTTGAGGTTTATACATAT